>NC_045159.1:7366756-7511756 GCF_900700415.2 Clupea harengus | reverse complement strand
TGTCTTAATGTCTGAGATTTTGTGTAAACCCGGTAAAAACAAGATTATTCTGAGGTGATGAACGTATAAAATACGAATACACAAGACGGAATTTCTACTCACCACCAGGGAATTGGAGGAAATCAACGTAAGACTATTGTGCACGCTCTCTCGTCTAAGTTTCTTTCGCTCTTTGAGCCACCCGCATGAATACCGGGATCTGCACGTAGACTGAAGCAGGATACTTAAAAAGAAGACAGGATACGGAAAAGAAGGATATGGTCAAAATTCTACAGTCACCGTCTCAACGAACCAGGAGTTCTCAGTCCATGCTACCATTGGTTTAAGACTGTAGGGCATGTCCTTCCCTTACAGCTCGCTTGAGTTGGGAGCAGAGGACTAGACTGTCTCCCTGAAAACTCGAGATTCAGGGCCAGTTCTGTTGTTCATGTAAGTTGCTATGGTAGCCTGTTTATATGGACTATGAAAGCCATGCAGCCTCAGCATGTAAGCCCACATGAAAGGAACGGCCATTCCCAACTATGCCAACACTTGTTCAAACTCTTTTAGTCTAAACATTTTGAAATGTATCGTTTACCCCTTGAGTATGATTTTGGTGCGGAAAGAATGACATGAAAGTCATGACACGATTGGTCCGCTACTGTACAGTAGGCTACGCACTACACACAGGGTGGAAAAGGTCTCACAATGTAGCCTACGTGGTTAGAGGCTTTTGTATTCCCATATGTTTTTCAGATGAACCATATGTTTTTTTAGATGTTTGTTCAATGTTTTTCCGTGATATTTTAACAGGAGGATTTCTTCTGTAAAAATATGTCCATTTTGGTTCCTAAAAGGCAAAGTGAACCAAAGTATGTAGAAAAAATACTTTGAGAGGTTGTGGTTGCTTCATACAAAATGACAGGTTTAATCTTTTACATTACAATGACATGTAATGGCATATTGTCTATAATGCAGAAGTACTTCAGGGATCACAACACAAAGTGCATAAAATATTTAATCAGGGACTTCTCAGGACAAGTCTCATTAGTGTACAAAGTCATCTCAGTATAAGTCATTTGGAAATGGCACTACTTCTGGAGTTGGACAATACATTATTAGGCACTTAGCGTAGGTACACAGTTTGGCTTTGACAACCCAACAACAGTGGCTTCGTTCCACACAGAAATCAAATACTTGGCTCTAATACAGGGTTAATCTCACTACCCCTGTTGCCTCTTGGCACACGAACCAGAAACACTCTTTATCTTTTCAAACATGAAATACCAAAAAGGGAAAGAAACAGCAACTCTTCAGGATGGTTATAACAAAGTCCTACAAATGAACCAGTGGATGAGACAAATAAATAAGCTAAATAAATACTTACTTGCACACATACAAAAATGCAGAAATATACACAAATCTTGAATCAGAATAGGAAAAAGAACATATAAATTAGTGTGCTTTTTAAGAAGAGGAGGTCTAGTAAATGTCAGTGTCTATTAGTTGAACAGGATAGACAGATTACACACTTTCAATATTTCTTACCATAAAGACTCAGTGTTGTGTTTTAAGTTTAGATTAAAAACAAGCTCAGAAAACAATAACACAAAAATCTGAAGTAACAGAAGTATCACGCACTTAGGACTCCTTACTGCTTACTCTACACACCTATATGGAGAGGTCTACAAATCTGTGGGAGCAAGGGTTTTAAAAGGTCTGGGAAGGAGTACATATTTGTCAGTAGATTGTAACAGATTGTACAACGTAAATCATAATAGGAACCTGTCACTTGCTTAACCAGAGGGTACTGTGGGTCCATATAAGTGGCTGGAGGAGCTGCTTCTTGTAACCGTGCTGATGGATATATCGGTGTACATGGGGCTGCCCATGCCCTCATTCCTAATCAGCTCTGAGTCCTCATCATGCGGGTCACCTTCACTCTACAGCAGGTCACAAACACACAAGACAATCACTGCCAAGCTCATAATCAGCACGATATCTGCTGTGTCAGGTTCTTGTGTGTGTGTGTAAGGGTGTATAAGCACAAATGCATGCATACCTAAGAGTTTAACGTCCGTTGTGTGTGTATGTCAGTGGCGTAACGTAGTTACGATGGGCCCAGGTGCAGGCTATTATGACGGGCTCTAGTCAGTGGCGTAAGACAGTGATTCCCAAATATTTTACAGTCCCGTACCCCCTTTTTCATGTTTGTAACCGCCGCCGCCAAGCCCCCTCCCCCTGCACAGATATTTTGCCTTCAGACTATTTAGATTGACGTAAATATGTCTATGGCCCACGGCTACAGGCCCCAGAGACCCACGGGCCCAGGTGCGACTGCACCTGCTGCACCCCCTATAGTTACGCCCCTGGTGTATGTGTTTCTGTGTGTGAGAGAGATATAGAGCGAGTGCATATCTGTTGTTGCATGTGTGTTTTTATGTATGGGACAGAGAAAAGAGAGAGAAAGAAAGTGTGTTGGTGTGTGTGTGTGTGTGTGTGTGTGTGTGTCGGCCATCTCACCTGGTAGGCCTGTGTGGTGGTGAGGCAGCGTGCCAGAGACCCACAGCATGCTGGCAGAGAAGTGGTGAGTGGGGGTCCACTGTGAGTCAGGAATGGCTTCAGGTATCTGGAGCACAAAGTCAAGGCCTTCACCAATCACGGTCCTGCTCTTACCCCTGGATTCCACCGGTTTACCAATCACGGTCCTGCTCTTACCCCTGGGTTCCACCGGTTCACCAATCACGGTCCTGCTCTTAACCCTGGATTCCACCGGTTGCGGGTCTATGACATTGTTACTTTGTTCTGTCCTCTGTTTTGTCTGCCTGATTATGGACTTGTTGGTTTGGGCATTTTTCCTTGAATTTTAGGCTTCTACCAAGGCTACATTGTTGAATGGTTGAAAAGTAAGGACGGCTGATTTCAGACATGCTCCACACTCTGTTCATTCAGCTGCTCCTCCTGGAGACTCTGGTTGCCCTATTAGCTTTTTGTGCTAAAAGGATTCTTGTACAATAGCAATTATCCATAGGAAAAAATAAACAATAATAATGCAAGTAGACTTAGCACGTGAATAAGGATACTTGTGGTCAAAGGAGTGCCACATTCTAAAGGGCCAAGCTCCTTCGTGTCTGACACCCCTACTTTCTGTCCCGTCCACACCAGCTGTCAGCTTGAACACATACAGATAGATCAAAAACACCAGCACACAAATGTATACTACTTGAGCGCAAGCTCCTAACATATCTCAAAGACAATCACCTATAGATATTTTTATGATTAAGTACTCCATGTTTTTGTATTTTTATTTTTTTTACTGAAACAAAAAAGAAATGGCTTACAGGATTATCTTGGTCTGAATCCACTCCAACACTGTTAAAAAGAGAAATGAAAGATGATTTATAGCTTGTTCATGTGTTGTGCCAGAGTGGTATTCACTTCTTGCACAGTGCATCTGAGCTGGATGGAAAATCAACCAGAGCATATTTTTCGTCCTGGATAATCAGGGACGTGCTGAATGCAGAAGACGTTGCGGAAGTGAACAGGCCCAGTCAATTCACCGGATGTGCATGAAGGCAAGTGAACAGGCCCAGACAACTCACCGGATGTTCATGAAGGACAGCATCGGTGTGGTGCCACCCCCACACACCCACACTGTGAAGAAGACAATGAGGAGGGTGCTGGAGAACGTCATCCGCCGGGCATACGTTGACGTGTCCCGGATGGCGAGGGCGAACGCCATAGCCCCACGCAGACCTGTGAGTGAGATCCCAGAATACGGGGGGGTTAAGGGGTACAGTAGCAGAGCATCAGGCAGGGTCCTCAGCCCAATCAACAGTCTGTCGACAGAAAGCTAGAGTCCTGAGTGCAAAAGTACTATCTGTGACGAACAGAGAACAGGCTGCCATTATCTTACAGCCATATCTATACCTTGGTTACCTATTAACCATTCAAATGACAAGCTGATTGAGAGTACAAACACCTAACCCTGGTTACAGTAAGAAATCATATGAATCTAATGGATCTGGAATTTACCCGAAAACATCATGACATGCTGGAAATTGGAACTGATCTTGTTTTTGCGGCCCAGGTTGAGCAGGAAGGAGAGGGGGTAGATATTTGCTGCCCGGCCAAGAAACACAGCAATCTATTGGGACATCAGTCAAGGGCTGATTCTGAAAATAACTGTTCAACATCAATGACTGAAAATGACAGACAGAATTAAAAGTATGCTAAATGACATGTTAGGATACGAATGCTCCCAGTATGAACAGGGGGTTGAATACGTGGTACTGGAAGGAGAATAAGGTCAACCCCATGTAGGAGAAGATGAAATTTTCAGCCAGAAAATTCAGCAACTCAAAGAGCTGTGGAGAAAAAAAAAGTCCAAGATAAAGGTCCAAAATATTTTCAGGTCTTGAGCACCAATGCCCTTAGACTTTCCACTGCGCCACAGCTTTGCTAGGGAACACTAATCATTTAAATAGTTACACAATGTGTGCGTTTTTTTTGTCTTGAATGAACAATTAAACCCTTGACTCAAACATTCAGATGTTTATTTCGAAACAATAATACAATCTTGTCATTTTATTAAATTGCTGATATTGCCCTTACATTATTAAAATAATGAGCTTTTGAGAAACATCAGATTGGTATATGCCCACACACCGATATTAATATAATACTGAGCCACAGCATCCCCCAAAACATAATTCCTGTTTGATTATTATTAATTTAACTAATAATTTGGTGAAGGGTTGTCTTAAGCATGCAGGGGTTTGCATCACCTGTTTGGTCCTGTCCTTAGACTCATCTGAAAGGTTATTGTAGGTGTAGTGGGCCTGAGTCATTCCACAGAACACCACAGCCACAACACCTGTGGAGGGAAACCAGGAATCCATTAATATGTGAACAGAAAAGATGGTGGTTTGTGTGTGTGTGTGTGTGTGTGTGTGTGTGTGTGTGTGTGTGTGTGAGATAGAGAGATAGAGAGTGCGGGTGGTGAGATGGAGTAAGTAAGAGAAGGGCCAGACTCAGGAGTAAAAAGACCATACTTTTATAAAGCGTTGAATAGCAATAATAATGGTACCTGTAAATCCACAGGCCTCGGCCAGCAGGAAGGTGCTCCAGGACATGAGGAAGAAGAGTGCTGTCTCCAGCAGGGGGAACTCACGCAACTTGGTGAATTTAGTGACGTGCAGAGACAAACACAGAGTCAAGGAACAGCTCACAAGACCAGCCAACTGAAGAGGCCACCCAGGCAATAGCAGAAGTCTTCCCACAGACAGACGTCTACACTGACATAACAGAGGGTCATGAAAGGGCAAATCAGGAGTATTCAATTTGATCTGGGTTCTTTGTAAAGGATATGAGGGAGGTCATAACGCCAGTGACCACTCCAAGGGCGAATGACCCACTGAAGACACCCAGGAACACACCCACAGACTTCAACATGGCGCTAGCATCGAATGTGTGGTGGTTATCTCCTGCCGGCTGGTAAGCTAGAATAGATCTGAGGTGCAATGGCAAACACACAAAGAAAAGCACTTTCATTGCATCTTAGAGCTGATAAAAAAAAGAATTATGTAAAATGTATGAGTGCCAAACTCACGAGGACAGAATGATGGCCACAGCATCATTGAGAACACTCTCCCCGAACAGCAGTGCATAAAGGTCCACGTCCACCTTCAGCTCATTAAATATGGCAAGAACTGTCACTAAACAAAACAAAAAGACAATATTAAAGCGTGTGCAGTTTCAGAGTGTGAGAACCTGAAACAATACCATTAAGATTTTGGGACCGAGGTTTACTAAATATTCATGATACTGGACAGCTTATCCCAACCTGTGACAGTGAATCCATATGAGTGTAAATGGTTGACCAATCTGACCATGATTCCTATCAGTGCAAGGTGGCTTATGTTTGATTTCATTATCCTGTGGAGAAGGGGGCCCTCTAGTGGATTTAGACTGCCACATCAAGAGTGTACATCTTTATGCGGTGATAGAACAGACACCATTTGTATTTTTGGTGCCCATTATCTGTTACCTTGATGTATGAAATAAATATATGTTCTACTACATGTGATACATGTACAACACTTATTCTTCTTACTGTGTTATTAACTTCCTAACTTTCTATTTATGGCTTTCATTAACTGCCTTGTTTCAGTCATATATTCATCCATTACACACACAAAAAAAGTCAGTTAATTGGTTAACATTTTAATATAAATGAAAGCCAGACTGTATCCCCCCTTCCATAACACTGACAGGGTAGCCTGCCCCACAATGTTTACATATCTCCCTTCTTGAATAACAGGAAAATTAGTCAACATAATATCGTAAGTCAAAACAAGTCTGTACAAAGGTCTTCTTAGGTTTGTTGACTTGCATGCTATGTCTATATTGAGATTTTACAGATCAGTTGATTGTGCCTAAATACTAGGAAGCACTTGAAATGGCTTTCTCAAAACCTCAGATTATACCATGTAGTGGCAACAGTAACACAGTTTGCCCTAAACACTATTGCAAAACATTCCCCTCCAAATGTTTATGTGTACATACATTTTAGTATAGTGCTTGTGTGTCTAAATTAAGGTCCACTTGAAATGATGTACTAAAATCAACATCCCTTTCTATGTCACTGTATGCCATGATGAGATTGGCTGCATGTACCTGGGTCTGTGGCAGAGATTATGGCACCAAAGAAAAGGCAATCAGTGAAGAAAAAGTCCCCATGAATTTGACCTACAGCTTTCATAAAAGCAACAAAGCCATACAGTAACGACCTACAATGAAGGAAGAACAGTTTAGTAAGGTAAGGCCCATAATATTCTAGTGAAGGAAAAACAGAGAACTTTGCACTCACCCAATAACAAGGCATGAGATGGCTGTGCCCATAAAAGCATAGGTGAGAATGGAGCCCAGGTTTCTAAAGAAATGCCTCTATAAATACAGAAACCAAAGACAAGCCATAACATAAATTAACCATTGGTAAACACTGAAATACTCATTAAAGGTGCAGTGAATATTTTGTCTAGCAAAAATTGAAAATGCTTCTGTTTCCCCATTTCAGCTGATTTATGTCTGGCCACTCTAAACACACAATAAGTGCGTAAAAACACCTCAATGTATCTACATGCAAAGTATTATCCTTCATGACGCACTATTATCCTCTAATGCATATCATTATTTTAGGTCTAGTTTAATGTTTTCACAACAAAAACAACTGACTGCACCTTCAATGTAGGAGGCTGTGTGCAAAGGATCACTGAAGTCATTGTCACATGAGGATTGTGCAATCTTACCCTTTTGAGGCTGTAGCCTGCATGAAAGATTATAGGGGGCAGCAGGATATTGAAGAAAATCTCTGGGTCAAAGGTGACCTGGTGGAGAGAAGAAAACCTACTGTTGAAAACTAAGATGGTACCCACTGTCAATGTCAATATCCGGAATAGGAGTTTGAATGATGATTCAGACACAATAACAAAATGTTTAGTGTAGAGGTAGACACTGGGACCTTATTTTAGTAAAATATAAAATCAGTCTTATGCTAGCTTCATTGTGACTTTGGTTAAATTGAGAAGATGTAATGTGTTTTTATACACATACAATCTGGTATGATTCATATGTACCTTCTTCAGCATTTCAGCATCTGGGATGTCCTGACCATCAGTTTCTCTTACTTCACCCTTCAGTGTGTACTCGTAAAAGTGACCACTGACATTGACCAGTAAGGTGGCTGGACTGGCATTCATGGCACAGCTCAAAGTGACATTGTTAAGATCCTGTTGCCCATGGATCCCAAAACGTAGTATCACACCAACCAACAGGCCTGTTTAAATATATAGCCAATTTTAGAGGAGGAAGAGTTATTACTTAAGAGTTATTACTATTTCTACCACATTAAAAAACAGCTTGCCCTGAACCCAAGTTAATAAATATGTGTTTTTGTGTAATACCACATATTTAGGTATTTATGATTTGTGTTCCACTAGCACCTCTGCCCAAAAGGGGGCACAAACTAGATAGTGCTTCAGGCTTTAGTATCAAAGTTCTAAACACGAGTTTCTCATCTGTACACAGCAGCACAGGCCAAAGAAAGTTAACACAGAGTACCCGATAACCCAAACTATGCTGAATAAATTACTGTCAGGCTTATGATATTAACTTATCTTTGCAAGTGGACATGTGGTACCATGGCACAAGTGAGAAGCTAGTTAAAGGCTATCACCCAGCTGCCACACAAACACTCATATTCTTACCATAAATCATTGCCAGTCCTGTTTCATGTAAAAACCTGAAACGTCGATGCTTGAAGAGCCATATTGTTAAAATTGTTAGCGTTAGAAGCATAATAAAAATGAGAAGATCGGCACTGTCCTGCCTGTGGTCTTCTTCTGCCTTTCTTTCTGATATTACATTGGCCATACCGGTGTTCTCGGTTTGACAACTTACATAATGAAACAGACATGTCATCATGCAAAACAAAACGACAAAATCATTTTTTTCCAAAGAAATGTAACTTCTGGTTTCAGACCCCATAATGCAGCAATTTCACGTACGATCTCCGCGATATCAATTAACTATTAAGTCGTTGTCATCGCTGTGTGAACTAACGTATTGGCACACTGTGGCAGCCTTTGCTGTTCGGACCTGTATCGGACCGTTAGCTACTGCTACCAGATATATTACATAGGCGCTACCAGGGCGCTGCTGTAGCACCGTGAAACTGGCCTAAATAGTGCAGGTCGCTTCCGGTCTCGATTTCAGCGATGAGCAGTGTTACAACCGCCTAAATAAGACATCCGGTTTTTGGCAATTGCTGCCTAAAACTATTGTCAACATGTCAAAATAAATGTCCAGTCTAAAACTGTTACAACAAGACGCTCGTTACGAACGGTGAGCGTTGAAAATAAACGTAATTGAAAAACAATCGTACTGTATGTATGGTGACGTAGATCCTAATGTAAGTGAAATAGGTCTATATATTTCACTGTTATTTTGGTTATCATTAAAGTGTTAAAAATGTTACCATGTAGGCCTACATAGCCAAGAAAAAGGAGTGAGTTCACTTGTTTATAACTTTTTTTTCATAATAACATACCATGTCCATATGGCGTACGCAGCATTTCAAGCATGTGGCCTATTGACCTCTACAGGCGTAATTGACATACATTGTTACTGCAATAGTTGTTAGGCTGAGAAAACTTCAAATTGCAGAGGGGTAAAATCTCTTTATTATAAGGTGCAGGACAAGATCTTGAAATTCAAAAGTGG
This sequence comes from Clupea harengus, assembly GCF_900700415.2. Taxonomy (NCBI): domain Eukaryota; kingdom Metazoa; phylum Chordata; class Actinopteri; order Clupeiformes; family Clupeidae; genus Clupea; species Clupea harengus. Next base: position 7,502,495 of record NC_045159.1, on the reverse strand, counting down.
TAAATTGTCGTCCGTATGGCATACACAGCTTTTCAAATACGTGGCCTATTGATCTCTATAGGCCCCTTGCTTGAAAGATTGTGGATACAATTCCCCACTTTTTATTTCACAATCATGTTCTACACCCTCTAATAAAGAGATTTGACCCCTATGTTAAGAGGGTACAATTTGTAGTTGTCTCACCCTAACAACTTTTGCAGCACCAGTCTATTGGACTTGTAATTATTATTCCATGCTATTGGGAATGGCAATCTGTGAGATGTAGTGATTATTCATTTTTACTTCATTGTGCAGTGACGCAAGTGCCGTAAAAGGGAGGTTTTTCTTATTTTAAGGTGAGACATTTCTCGGAACAATTAGTGTGGTTTGATATTCCACACAAAAGCATATATATAAAACCTAGGCTAACAACATTGGTGAAATGGGGCGATGTGTTAGCCCTACATATGTTTTAGAGCATTCCATTTCAAAATGATTTACCGCTACATCGATTAAATCAAAGTAAGATCGTTTAGTTTTGCCTTTACTTTGATTTTTTACCGTCTCCCATCCAGAAATCGAGACCGGAAGCGACCCGCACTATTTAGGCTAGTTTCACGCTGCTAAACGGAAGAACCAAAAAGCCTTCTCACCGGGTAGCGCACGCGCAGCGCGGTCTCGGTTCAGATTGGAGTGTGCATCATTGAGCAGTGTCGCTGTGACAATTTCATTACGAATTACTTAAAGGTAATAGTATCTTAACTATGTATATTGTTGTTGCATGACTTGGGGACTTTCTGGAATCATTTTTGTAATAATAATGTTTGGGGCTTTAGGATGTAAGCATATGTCTACGACTTCTTCATGTAGGCGCGCGTAGTCTTTCATTGTGGCTGAGCAAACTCGCTAGCGAGGATAGCTAACCCAGATTTGTAGGCCTGGGGCCATTGTCTACCGCCGTACAAATTTAGCGGCAAGCTAGTAACTGTTAAACCACTTAGCCAAGGCTGTTAACAACTTGCCTCTATCTGTCTGTTAATGTGTGATCTTGTAATGTCTACGCAGTCCAAATTGTATCATAATATATAGATCGCTAGTTAGACCTTTTTTGTTCTTTTTTTGCATTGGATGTGCTAGCTAGCTAACATTTGTCACATGTTTCCCGGTATGATGGTAAAGTAGCTTAGCGCTGGCGTAACTAGACTAGTCTTCCTATGCCTATGAGAACACCACTGAAAGCTAACTTAGCATTAGCTGCTCAAATTGCGTGAGAATGCCATCGACACCGAACTATCTCAGGTAAATGTAGCTAGATAGCTAGCTATTTTCGACACGGCTTAGGCCTGGCCTTAATATCTCAGATGTAAGGCTATATGTTGTCTCCAAGTTGGTCAGAGAACGGCTTTTCGTGTTTTTTTTTTTCTGTCAGCCAAACCACCTACAAGTAGCTAACGTTAACCAAGAAGAGACTAAACATACTAGCGAATTGGCTAGTATGTTTAGTCTCTACTTAGCTAACGTTAGCTACATTTAGCCATGTGTTCTTTGTATCGTTTCCTAGATCGATAAACTATCTTAAAGACAATTGACTAGCACGGTAAAAGGACGCCACCGTTAGTTAGCTGCTTGGCTACCTTAAAGGATTTGGACTCAGTTGTGCGTGCTTTTTCTGTTGCATAATGTTAGGAGAATCTTGGGTATCATATAATGTCCCTTTTGAACCTGCCTGGCAGGGACATTCCGTGGAAGTAATGTTAACGGTCTTTGAGTAAGCTAGGACGTTAATGGAGTTTTCTGTGGAGAACGAAATGAAATCATGGCAACAAATGATGACTACCTCAACAGAGGTGTTCCGCGATAACGGAGAAACGGCTTTCATTGAACACCAGTTGGTATGATCTCTGCTTGACGAGAGTGTGCTGATTTAACTTCATGGTCATTTTGTAATATTAATTATAATTTAGATCTGACCTGACATTCTCCAAACATGGCCGATGAGGGATTTGTTGTGCGGGTTCGTGGATTACCGTGGTCATCATCAGTGGATGAAGTCTCCAGGTTCTTCTCAGGAAATGGTATGAATCGTATCCTTATATGTTTTTTTTAGAAATAATGTCTTTTTATTTAGGAATATATTTAATTGTCCAAAATGTAATCTCTAATATTGTAATATGCTTCCCGTACAGATTGTAAAGTGGCTAACAATGGCACAGCGATCAACTTTACCTATACCAGAGAAGGCCGGCCTAGTGGAGAGGCTTTTGTGGAGCTGGAAACGGAGGATGACTTGAAGATTGCTCTCAAAAAAGACAGGGAAAGCATGGGACACAGATATGTGGAGGGTAAGATGTGGAAAAAGGCATTGTGTGTATCAGTTGGATATCTAGTGTCTCTTATTTGTAGTGTTCTTTGTTTTACTATTGTAAAGATGTATGTAAAGGTCAATGTGTTGTTTCACAGTGTTTAAATCAAACAACGTCGAGATGGACTGGGTCATGAAGCATACTGGGCCTAGCTGCCCAGAGACTGATGGGGACGGGCTGGTGCGATTGCGTGGCCTGCCCTTTGGGTGCAGCAAAGAGGAGATTGTCCAATTCTTCGCAGGTATGATTAAGCCTCTTCTTAAACCTCTCCCGGGCTTAGATATGTTAGCTTTGCGAAAAATACCGAAGCAAATGCACCGCCTGTAATTTTGTATTATTATTGTGTGGTGGTTTTTTTCTCCCTCGTATGATATAAGTCTGGATGTGTGGATCTCTTTTAATGATATTGAGAAATGCCTGATTTAGATACCCTGGTCCTTAAATACAACCCATCAAAAGCCAAACAAACCGTTTGTATACCACTTTTCTTCTGTAAGGTATTTTTGCGCCTTAGGATAAAATTCCTTGTCTCTTTTGCATTTGCGAAAACCCTTTTCCACCGTCAAAATGACTCAGACTTATAATAATGCGAAGACTGTCGCCAAATAATGGTGAGCGTAATTGTTGGTCATGTGGAAAGGCATCTGAGTAACCTTTTTGTTTATTTTATTAATTTCTTTCTTTCTTTGTATTCTGAAGGAGATGAAGTGAGAGCACTGTGAATGGGCATGTGATTTAATGTGTCCCCTACTGGGGTATTCTGTCCTTGGGTTGAAGGGTTGGAAATCGTGCCAAATGGGATAACATTGCCGGTGGACTTCCAGGGGAGGAGTACGGGGGAGGCCTTCGTGCAGTTTGCATCACAGGATATAGCTGAAAAGGCTCTAAAGAAACACAAGGAAAGAATAGGGCACAGGTGGGGATGGATGGTTGGCTGGTTAAGCTGCTTCTCTAATGGAATTTAACTGTCATGAGGAACGCCTCTGTGGTAACATCATATTACATGAATCTGCACATGCTACATCGACATCACACAGCACCTTTAAGGGACATGTAAAGACTTTCTGGACACTAGTGTGTGTGTGTGTGTGTGTATAAGTGAATGCACATGGCTGCAGTTCTGAATGGATGGGGAGTGGTGAACTGTAAATTACTCTGCATTTATAAATGTGACCCTGCACCAGGTGTATCAGTAGTACAATTTAGTGGCCCATTTTGAATCTGGAATTCAACTATGTTAAGATGGTCTTAACTCTGTCCTCCAAACTATTTCATTAAAGGTAATTGCACTGTGACATACACATTAAGTAACACTAAGCTCCTAAACCCTCCTGAGTACTTGTTGGTTCCAGTTGTATTCAAATTCTAAGGGCCAGCCTCCCTGTGCACATGGATTTCTTAGTCACAGGGAAATGTCTGGTTATGCAATTTGACCCTTCCATTGACCGATATTGGACACTTGACACTGTCAGTTCGATGGTACGCTTCTTGTCTTTTTGTACAGAACTATGTCAGTTGGAAACGTGCAAACAACTCCCTGGGAGGGTGGGAGGGCTCTCGCTTTCCTTTAGTTAAAATATGCCTACTGCATATAAATATGGCTAATAAAACATGTTCAGTGTTCTGAGGACTCCTAAACAGACTGCAAACAGATTTTCATGCCACATTAGTTCAGAGCTGTGTAAAATATGTCTTGTCCCTAATAACAAGGCCAGGATTATTTCAGTCCTTGTCTATGTTGATTGCTACTGGTGATTTCCTCTGTGTTCTAGGGTGATAATATTGGGTCTAATATTTGTCCTTGTGCTCCTAGGTATATTGAAATCTTCAAGAGTAGTCGTGCTGAGGTCCGAACAAATTACGAACCTCCCCGCAAAGCCATGGGCGGCATGCAGAGACCCAGCCCGTATGACCGGCCCAGCGGCGGCGGTGGTGGCGGAGGCGGCGGCGGTGGGGGGCGAGGCTACAATGGCATGAGTCGAGGTGGCTCATTTGACAGGATGCGGCGTGGCGGCTATGGTGGAGGTGAGTTGTTTCTGACTCAGTACTTTGGTATGAGATTCGATGTTGGCACTACAATAAACATGTAGAGGTTTTCCGATGGTCCTTTGGCTATTTGGACTAAAACTAGCACGCTAACCGACTTGCTAACAGCCAACAAAACTACCTAGCTTGCTAACCGCCAACAGGACTACCTAGCTTGCTAACCGCCAACAGAACTACCTAGCTTGCTAACTGATATATTTGGCAGTTGTGAAGAGCCTTGGAGGCTAGTGGGAACAAGAGGTGTGTATCTCCCTCATATGACCATATACTCTCCAAATGAATGAGGATATAATGCAAACCAGCGCCCTACAAAAAACGTGCGGAAATATTTTTTGAATGCATGATGCTTTAAACATGAAAGTTTGACATCAGAGATGAGCAGTTTGTTATATTTATCCTTTATATTCAGTTATAGTTGTGTTGAATATTAGGGAAAATAAAAGGACATCACAGAATGTCTAACTTGATGCTTTTATCTCCTTAATTATGCTTCACAGATGGGCGCTACAGTGAGGGAGGTGGCTCAACTTTCCACAGCACGACCGGTCATTGTGTGCATATGAGGGGACTACCATATCGAGCCTCAGAAAATGACATCTATAGTGTAAGTAACTTTGGGTCTTAGTGTGCCAGATAAACTAATGAGCTAATGATCTACATATGCTTTCAGTAGAATATTGAAACCCCTTCTAGACAAGATTTAATGAAATCTTTTTTTTCTCTCGCCTTCCCCTCTGTAGTTCTTCTCTCCACTCAACCCAGTGCGTGTGCACATTGAGGTTGGGCCTGATGGCAGGGTGACGGGGGAAGCAGACGTGGAGTTTGCTACACATGAGGATGCCGTGGCGGCCATGTCAAAAGACAAGGCCAGCATGCGTAAGTCTGAGATGAGACTTAAGCAGTGGTGCTTCTGTGTCACCCATTCAGTCCTTTGTATTTTTAAATGAACTGAATCCATGTCCGGAGTCCCTTACCTTTTATTTCATGTGCTTCTCCTTTTTCATTTTTCAGAGCACCGTTATATTGAGCTGTTCCTAAACTCAACAGCAGGGGGCAGCAGTGGAGGCTATGGCAGCCAAATGATGGGAGGAATGAGTAAGATCTTCAAGCAGTACTTGTGGGGAAACAGGGGGGTGCATATTATGTAGAATCACTATTTCTAATTATATTTGTTTGTTTAACAGGCAGCCCATCCTCTTACGGGCACAGTAGCCAACAGATGAGCACTGGATACCAAGGTGGCTATAGTGGTCAGTCCAGCATGGGCGGCTACAATGACTACAGTAAGTGTCAGCTTTGTGTGTTGTGTAGGGTTGGACGATAATTGAGTCAAATAGGAATTTATTTGATGTCTTGATGTGTGTTATTACCATCACCAAATAATGAATGTGTGTGTGGTAGGAGAGTATACTTTTACTCCCTTAATTTTCCATTCTTACCACTACACCTTTTACTTCACAATGCCTTGGTCCAAACGTGTGTATTTGTGTCTTCTGTCAGGTAGCCAGAGCGGAATGAACAGCAGCTACTATGGCGGCAGTCGGGGATCGGTCGGCATGAATGGCATGGGGGCAGGCTGGGGGATGTGAGGACTCAACAGATTCCAGCATGTTTCAGTGTTTTTTTGTTTTTGTTTTTTTGTTTTTTAGTTAGATACTGTACAGACAACATCTGTTATGCCTGCAAGATAAAACAAGGCCAAGGTTTTATTTTTATCCCTCTGTTCTGTAACCTTGTTACTAGAATCGGTGCATCCATTTTATTTTGACTTGTGAAGTGGAGATAACACATGGGTTGCGAAAAATCGGTTCCGTCTGGCTTGAAGTTGCACAGTTTGTAACCCGTCCCAGCCAAGTGTGCTTTTTGTATATACGGTGATGACTGCTTGTGACAGAAGCTACAAACATTTCTAGCTCTTCCTCTCATGAGGTCAAATGTTCTTTACCTTTGGATTTAATATCAACTTTTATAATGTCAACAAGCATTGTTGGAATAGTTTTCTGTTTGTTTTTGTATTGAAACGGAAAAAAATGTTTTTCTTCATACGAATTTAATACATGTGATATGCATATTTTTATTAATATTCTTAAGGATATTTCATTTCCTTCAAAAATCTCTTGTTTGGTTGTCCACAGTAAATAAACTTCTTCAACAATGTTCTGCCTCTTAGGTCCTTGCCTACCTTTTCTGTGGATTAGTAAGGCGTTCTGTTCCAAAACTAGCAGGCTTAATACCTTGCAAACACCACCAACAGCCCAGTTGACACTGATAGAAGCTTGTCAACATATTAACTGGTGTCTTTTGGCAGTATAGCTGGCAATGTCATGCTGTGAAAGCCATTTTAGCAAGGTGTTCCAGTGAGGAAACAGATTATATAGTGCATATCCTGGATGGCTAGTGGGAAAAACACAGGTGTTTACCCATATGACCATATACTATCAAAATGAATTTGAGGATGATCCCAAAACTAGTTGCCTATAAAACCATAACCTCAAAGTGTTTCATTGTGGCATAGTGTTACTCTAACCGCACAGAAGCTATCTGGATTCCGGATTATTCATTGCATACTACTATATACACTCTACCCTCTTCAACGTGGTCCTGCCTCAGTTTAGAACCTATTGTAATCTTCTCTACAGACAAGTTTCAAGCTGTCGGGGCAGCAGTATCTGATCCACAGCTAATGTGGACTCAACCGGAGTGTTCCCTGTAATGTTGCAAGAGCTGTATACCATTCAAATTGCATTTCTTTGGGAGTGTCAATGTGTAGTTTCATCACTTCTGAGGAAGGGGTAAATGTACCGGGATTTCACAATGTCGAGTGAAAAACCATTTGACTGCCCACACAGTTGATTGGATTATTCTTTATACACAGTGGAAAACTACCATTAACAAAGCTGAAAAGGCATTTAGAAAGTTCATCCTGTCAAAAGTTTGGACATACCTTCTCATTCAATGGTTTTTCTTTATTTAAATATTTTTCTACATTGCAGATTAATATTGAAGACATCAAAACTATGAAGGAACACATGGAATTATGTGGTAAACTAAAAAAGTGTTAAACAAACCAAAATATGTTTTATATTTTAGATTCTTCAAAGTAGCCACCTTTTGCTTTGATGACAACTTTGCACACTCTTGGCATTCTTTTAAGCAACTTCACGAGGTAGTCACCTGGAATGGTTTTCAATTAACAGGTGTGCCTTGTCAAGAGTTAATTTGTGGAATTTCTTGCCTTCTTAATGTGTTTGAGACCATCAGTTGTGTTATGCAGAGGCAGGGTTGGTGCACAGTTATACAGTAAATAGGCCTATTCGACTACAGTTCTAATCCACATTATGACAAGAACCACTCAACTAAGTAAAGAGAAACGACAGACAATCATTACTTTAATACAGGAAGGTTAGTGAATCCGGAAGATTTCAAGAATTTTGAATGTATACTCAAATGCAGTTGCGAAAACCATAAAACGCTATGATGAAACTGGCTCTCATGAGGACCGCGCCAGGACAGGAAGACCAACAGTTACCTCTGCTGCCGAGGATACATTCATTAGAGTCACCAGCCTGAGAAGCCGCAAATTAACAGCACCTCAGATTAAAGCCCACATACATTCGTTCAGGTATGAGTTCAAGTAGCAGACACATCTCAACATCAACTGTTCAGAGGAGTGAACTGTGAATCAGGCCTTCATGGTCGAATTGCTGCAAAGAAGCCACTACTGAAGAAGAACAACAAGAAGAAGAGACTTGCTTGGGCCAAGAAACACAAGGAATGAACCTTAAACCAGTGGAAATCTGTACTTTGGTCTGATATGTCTAAATTTAAGATTTTTGGTTCCACCCGCCGTGTCCTTTTTTTAAGACGCAGAAAAGGTGAGCGGATGGTTTCTACATGTGTGGTTCCCACCGTGAAGCATTGAGGAGGAGGTGTGATGGTGTGGGGGTGCTCTGCAGGTGACACTGTCGGTGATTTATTAAAAATTCAAGGCATACTTAACCAGCATGGCTACCACAGCATCCTGCAGCGACATGCCATCCCATCTGGTTTGCGCTCAGTGGGACTGCAACAGGAAAATTACACCAAACACACCTCCAGGCTATGTAAGGGCTATTTGACCATGAAGGAGAGTGATGTAGTGCTGCGTCAGATGACCTGGCCTCCACAATCACCCGACCTAAACCCAATTGAGAAGGTCTGGGAGGAGTTGGGCCGCAGAGTGAAGGCAAAGCAGCCAACAAGTGCTCAGAACCTCTGGGAACTCCTTCAAGACTGTTGGAAAACCATTCTAGGTGACTACCTCATGAAGCTGATTGAAAGAATGCCAAGAGTGTGCAAAACTGTCATGAAAGCAAAAGGTGGCTACTTTCATACTTTTATATTCTGGTTTGTTGAGCATTTTTTTGTTTACCACATAATTCCATATGTGTTCCTTCATAGTTTGGTCTTCAATATTAATTTACAATGTAAAACAAAATTAAAAATAAAGAAAAACCATTGAATGAGAAGGTGTGTCCAAACTTTTGACTGGTACTGTACATACATTCCTGACATATTTACAACATAAATCTTTTTAAGCATAACTATATAGACACCTATAGACTACTTGCCAGTCAATGTAACGTTACCCACTCTACACAGACCTCAAGGTCGATATAAGGTTGATCCCACATGTTATTTGTTTTTTCTTCTGGCCTCAGTCCACCCACTCGTGCCCCAGAAATGGTTTGAAGTGTGACGTCATCAAGGATGTCAAGAGAAGACAATGAGGAGGGTCAGAGGACATATGAGAAACACCGGAGCACCTTAACAAGGGTTATTCCACCAAGTACTAAGTCATGTTTTGCTAGGGGTTCAAATACTTATTTTCTGCATCAAATACAAATAAAGTCATAAATGTTATAAAATGCAGTTTTCTGGATTTGTTTGTTGATATTCTATTTCTCACTGTTAAAATACACCTACCATTACAATTATAGATCACACATTTCTTTGCAAGTGGCCAAACTTGCGAAATCGGCAGGGGTTCAAATACTTATTTTCCCCACTGTATCTAGAGCTTTTATAATAATATTGTCTACAATTTCCACTGAGTGCGACATGAAGTAGGCCTAATGCAATTCAGAGTTTGTTCGAAATAATTTAAGCTTTTCCTTTTTCTGGTGTTTTTAAAAGGTCAGTTTATATGTGTAGTAACAACAGGTGTGATACGTCTGTGTCTTCAGTAATGGCTGTTTTCTTTCAAAAAGGATGCGTGAGTGGGCAAGCAAATAACATTAAGAAAGGAAGGAGGGGGAGGATGATTGATAAATAAAGGAAATGATAATCACCCGTAGATTGCAATTATGACAAGAATGTATCAGACTTATTTAACAGGCCTATGATTGTACGTCAAATATACCGATCTGTCTTTTAGTCTAGTGCAGTGGCTCTTGCTCTGGCCATGGGACCCACAATTGCACATGTCATTAAATCGTAACACAAATTGGATAGAATTACAACCATACAATAAACATACAAATCTAAACATAAACATAGGGACATAAACATACTTTTATCCATGCATTTATCTGACATCAGATAGATTATAAAGAGATTTTTACCACACTGTCATTGCTCATGTCAAACTTCACGTTATATTTATTCCTCATCAAATTAGCTAAATACGTACAAGTGGATTTCTTTCCCACACACAAAACAGCATAGGCTATAACATAACTAATAAGTCACATCGCAAATTAAAAAAGAAAATACTTTAAATAGCAATATAATTACAGTAATAAGCTAAACGTTTTGCTTTTCTAACAGATTTGTGTCTCCGCTCGCGTTACAGCACTATTCCAGCCGACGCTTTGGCCTCTCATACAGTGCCCTCCACAATTATTGGCACCCCTAGTGAATTTGAGCAAAACAGGCTATGAAAAATATGTCTTTGCTGTTTATTCTCTTGGTCTTTCACTCAAAATATTCACAAAAATCTTACCTTTTCATTGAAGTAAAATTATTGAAAGAAAAAAAAATGGAAATAATTAAGACGTTTAAAGCGACAGGAGATGTTAAGAATCAGCCTGGAAGAGGACGTGTGTGTACATTGACCCCACGCACCATGACAAGGATAGTTCGACTGGCAAAAAAATCTCCAAGGATCACAGCTGGAGAATTGCAGAGGTTAGTTGAGTCTTGGGGTCAGAAAGTCTCCAAAACTACCATCAGACGCCACCTACATCACCACAAGTTGTTTTGGAGGGTTGCCAGAAAAAAGCCTCTGCTGTCAATCAACAACAAACCAAAGCGCCTACATTTTGCCAAATGTAAGTCAGACTTTCAATGGGACCGAGTTCTATGGTCAGATGAGAGCAAAATAAAGCTTTTTGGCAACAAACATCAAAGGTGGGTTTGGCGTAGACAGACAGATAGCCATACAGAAAAGCACCTCATACCCACTGTGAAGTATGGTGGCGGATCTTTGATGTTGTGAGGCTGTTTTTCTTCCAAAGGCCCTGGACATCTTGTTAGGATACATGGTATCATGGACTCCATCACATACCAGCAGATATTAAATGAAAACCTAACAGCCCCCTCCAGTAAGCTTAAAATGGGCCATGGTTGGACCTTCCAGCAGGACAATGATCCAAAGGACACCTCAAAATCAACACAAAAATGGTTCACCGACCGCAGAATAAAGGTTTTGCCATGGCCTTCACAGTCCCCCAACCTAAACCCCATAGAAAATCTGTGGGATGAGCTGAAGCCGTCCACAAGCGTTGACCTCAGAATCTGAAGGATCTGGAGAGATACTGTATATAGAAATTGTCTCAGATCCCGTGCCATGTGTTCACCAACCTCATCATGCATTATAGGAGAAGACTCAGAGCTGTTATCTTGGCAAAGGGAGGCTGCACAAAACATTAAATTAAGGGGTGGCAATAATTGTGGCACACATGGAGAATAATATTTATTTAATGGCAAAAAAAAAAACTCTTTCAATTATTTTACCTCAATGAAAAGGTAAGATTTTTGTGAATATTTTTGTATACTCTTTTCCATTTCAAAATAAAAGCTACTGTTCATATATTTTCTACAAACGTCATGTTAAAGTTCTGAAGAAACACTCAGAATGATACAGCCACCAAGCAGTTGAGAAACTCTGGCCTTTATCTGATTAAATGAGGTGTGGTTATGATTCACTGAGAGGAGGTACCTGAGAGGGCAGGCCTAGTATATAATTACCAGAAGACCGCTCTTACACGGTCTGTAAAACGCCTATTGGCCATTTGGAAGGCAGATTTCTCTGAATAGGCATACGTACAGCAGAAACATGTTCCATTTCAAGATCGTTTTTAGACGACAAAGCTTTAAGACTCGAATTGGGTTTGACAGCATGTTCTTCTATATCCTCGGTAAGGTTTCTTTTCAACAACGCAATACATTTAATACTTCCTAAATTACACATAGAATATGCCTACTTTAAGACGACTTGACAAGTATGTTTTTAGATGAAGAAAGCAGTTTTTTTGTTGTCCATTCTGTGTTCTACCGTTCCTTTTATTAATTTTCATTGCATGCGCTTTATGAAGTGTTTTTCAGACTCTGCAGTTGCGCATCCATAGATTTACACGAAGGCGATACACCTAGATCAGTTGGCACATACAGCTCTGGAAGTGACAGACGGACTACACTTGGAGTTGAAATGTACCGTTCGGAAGGTTATGAGACCGAAACTGATTATCGGGCTGTCCCAACTGGTAATTAGCCCTCAGTTCTCACTACGTACCTTACTGCAGAGTTTTCAACCTTTAGACTTTTTTAACAGCTTGAAATAGACCTATAAACTCTGTAACTGTGTTCCTCACACGTTGGAGGGAATGTGTAACACAATGCAGGGTGTTGTTAAATATGTGTTTAAACCATGGGATCCATCAATAATTTTTTTTTAATTAACAGCTCACACTGTAGAAATGAGGACCACAGACAGGACAAATTACCTAAGTAATCCCTGTCTGGATACTGATAAGAATTTATGCATTTACGGAACCTGTCAGTACCACTGGGAACTGAATGAGACATACTGCAAGTGGGTTTCTCCTCTTCCTTTCTATTCATATTTTCTTAGTCACCCCTTTATTGCACATTTATATTCATCACATTGAGAGTTTTTACTCATGGATTGAATAATGTCATTGACAGATGTCAGCCAGGTTTCAGTGGAATGAGATGTCACCACATCATTATGGAAATGACCAAGCAAACACATGGTTATGACCTGACAACAGTCCTACCTATAATCGCAGTGGCCCTCTCCATTCTATGCCTGGCTGTCTTCAGCCTTTTGCTGGTGATCAGGTTTGTGTACCACTTTTTATATTTAACATTCATAATGTTGTATATATGTTGATATGTAGCTCACATAACCTAAACTTTGATTTTCAGACATCAAAAGAAACACAAACATGATGCAGAGTGTGAGGAAAAAATTCCTCTTGAAGTGACCCCAGTCCACCACCTCTGAAACAATATGTAAGTAACATGGTGAAAGTAATATTAGATAAAACATTGAACATTGATCAATGTATGGACGTATGTACAGTGTATGCATGTACAGTATATGTATGTATGTGATGATAATTTACTGTGACTGTATTGCTGATTATCTTAATAACATTTATTAGGGAGAAGGAGAAAGTCTACCTCGAATAAAGGATGGAGTCTGGTCTAAACAGGTGCTGTCTGGCGCTCTTCTTGAGTCATGTCATGAATAGGAGAGAGATCTTCTGGTAGAATGATAAGCCAGGAATACGGGGTCTCTCATGGGGGGAAACTTCCTGCAGATGTGGAGCTAAAAAGAAGAATCCATCTTCCAAACTGAAACACTGATGGTGGGGAGGAACATTTGTACCCCACCCAGCACCCTTGCTGCGTACCATGTGGATATACAAAAACAATGCATTTGTGCATGCAACAATGCATTGCAACAATGCAAAAAAAGTTATTTAAAGGCCAAAGTTGTAGAGGGATGGATTGAATAGTTGTTTTGATGTGTAGCTGAGTTGAGATCATTGCTGCTTATAAGCTTAAGTTTGTCCCTCAATGGTCTTTTTAATAGTATGTTGCATTTTGCTATTTGGTCTTTTCCATTAATTTATTTGTGTATTTAAGTATTTATTTATTATTTATTTTAAGATGTACACCTTGGATTTAGTAATATTTATGCAAGTAAAGTTTAATGAGGCAATCAGATTTAATTTTTTGATATTCTGCTTATGTTAATGATCTGCTATGTGACGTCATTTTAAATTGTTGTTTGTTGTTTTGTAACCTTCACTGTGGTATTTAAGACAGAAATATGATTTCACTTTGAATGTAGCAATGCTTGAAATGGTGACATGTTAAGAAAATTGCTGCATACATTCTGATCCCACAATATGACATCACTTGAGAGCTGGTTCTGCACTGTCCACTTTGCCCATATATGACCATGCTCAAGAAGCCTTCTGACCCTTTGGGGCATAGAAAATGCAGTGTAATATTGATTCCATGAATTTAAATAAATACTGTTGATGCATAATTACAAAAGCCTTGATTATTGTCTTAGAAAATGAGTGAATGCTACATTTTGTTGTGACAGGCCCAGGCTACACTGTTGTACTGCCCTACCTGTGGTTACATTTGTGACAGCAAACCTTTCATACACCCTATTAGCTACCCTTCAGCTGCAGTGTTATAGCAGTCTAAATCCAATTCAATTTTGCCAAGATAAACAAAATCAGATCCTATTTTAATTCATAGACGCACCAACGTAATGGAATTGTAACGCAAGATGATTTAGTGCTTTACACTATTTACTGTACGATAAAGTAACGCATACGCGAAGACAAGAGGCCAAAGATCTGAGACAATTAGTGAACTGAATAAGATCTGATTAAGGAACAATTGAACGAATCCTCTCAGTACAAACAACTCCCCTACCTTTGAGATCTGCACTACTAACAGCTTTACGCTACATGCAGGGCAAGCAAAAGTTTGCAGATATTTTGTAACAATTGTAACAACTTTTCTCGAGTTTGTGTGAGTTAGTAATACACAGGTGCTGAGAGCGTCATTAGCGGTGTCACGCCCTATTGTGCTTGAGACCACGTGTTTTCCCTCAGCAACATGGCGACCCCCATAGATTTGGAGTTAAAAAAGGTAATGTTTGATGCATTATTACGATATTTCGGGGTAATATCTGCGTTCATGATGCGGTTGTTAATGTTCAATGTTGCCATTGTACCATTCAAAATATCCATTGTTCCATTAAAAATGGAAAAAGGCCCACAACGTGTACTTCACGGTATTTGGCTAACATTTTGGGGTAGCTTGAGCTTGCTAGCTCGCTACTTGGCTGAAGGTTTAACGTTTGGCCTAAAGTTTATTTAGATAGTATTGCGTGCTCAATGTGTCAGTGGATTAATTGATATATGAACTGTTTCATACAGTAACGAGATTATTATGTCAACATTTTCGTCCTACTGCGCTAGCTAGCTTCATAGCAATATAGCCTTGTGTTTGGAGGTAATTTGTTTTAAAGTCTGATGGCGCGTATGATAAACGCGAAAACATTGTCATAACTATGATTTGTAACTCTCTGATAACGACTCACGTTGATAACGTCTTGTGTTGCCTGTTTTTCCTACCTACCCTCCCCTGCAAAACATATTTGGCTATTATATGTTCGCTTTGTCCTAACAGGCCTTCGGAGAGCTGCAGTCTAAAGTCATTGATACCCAGCAAAAGGTGAAGTTGGCAGACCTGCAGATTGAACAGCTGAACCGTATAAAGAAACATGCCAATTTGACACATGCCGAACTAACACCTCTTCTTGATAGTACGCGGATGTACGAGGGAGTTGGACGAATGTAGGTATCGCCTTTGAGCTGTAACAATGATCGCCCCCCCTTCCCCCTAAGGATATTTTCATTGAAGGCCTTTCTGGCTGTCGGTTATAAAAGCAAATAGTAGAATTGATAAATACAAATTATGTATATGGCACCCAAATTGCCTTGACAACTATTAAGCTAGAGAAAATATTAATATTTTGTTAAACTGAGTATCATCTCTGTGTTTGTAAGGTTTATCTTGCAATCTAAAGATGGGATCAGCAATCAACTGACAGAGAAGCAGAAGACAGCAGATAACAAGATCAAGGAGCTTGAGGTGAGCCTCATAAAGTGTCTGTATATAGCACTGTGATCTTGATGTACATTTATTGAATTGAATATTTGATTGACATAACCACTGGTGAATTATGTTGCAACACTTGTATTTGAACATAGCACGTAGAGCAGGACAGTAGTAGACTTAGTTTATTTGCTGCCTTCATCTTATTTGCATTTTTTCTGACAGACTTGGGTCAGACTAATGGGTTTTGTTCTTCGCACAGAAAAATCTCTTTGTAGTTGTTTTGTGGCACATAAGTGTTTATAGACACTGGAGGTTAAAACTGGTCTCCCTCAAATTTCATAGTATGGTTTAAAACAGTATAGTATGTTTAGATGTCATTTCAGTCATACAAAGGAAAAGATGTTAAATCCTTGAGTTACTGGTTGGGAACTTCCCATAGCGGCCAATCCATTTACTGTCACTTGCAAGCACTTATAGCCAGCAACATAACCAATATAAGAATTGCCCAACCATAGATACAACAAGACACAACTGACTATAGACCGCTGCAACACATGCTGTATGTTGTAACAGAGATCCGGAAAGGCACTCCTTCACTGCCCTACCATAAAATCTGAGTAGCAGGAAGCAACATTCATACATGCCACTACCAGAGACAACAACGGATACACCTTGACAAGATTTCACGTTTCCCAGTTTTAGTTCAGGTTAATTCACGACCCCAAGTAGTCTGTGAGCGCCTCAGCTACAACCACTGGCTCACTTTTTCATCAGCCTCAGACAACTCCTTTAAAGCTCCTTTGAGTGACCATCTTTGAAAACCAAAATCCAACAGAGGTGCTGTGGTTGATTTAGCTACAAAGCCTCTAATACCTAATACCACTGGTCCTGTGTGGGCTTGCCAACCTCATTGCCTTGCTTCCCCTACCAGTTCTACATACTTCCTTTCAAATGCTTCCTCAATCGCATCTTGCATAACTGTTATTAACTCAATACACAATGCGCTCCCACTCTGAATACACTGTGTCTGGTCTCATAGCAGTCACATACAGCATCACTACTCCATTGCATCTGCATGGAAGCTCTGATGAAAACCTACGTAACATCTGTAATGAAGAAGGCTCTCGTCACTGTGGTTTAGGATACTGACTCAGCTGGTAATTTCCTCATATGTTGAAATGAATTTAAGTTCCTTTCCAGGGTAGATGACTGCAAGTACCACTTTAGGAAACGTCAACGCTTTGGTATTTCCATTCTGTCCTAATAACCTAATGGCCTTTCACTATTCTTGTTTTCACTTGGCATCTTGGATCTTCAAAACATGCAGAGCAATGCATTAGATTCATGATAAGATGCTGAATATAAGGGTGTCACTGCGGCTTTGTGGCCGGCCACCCTCTGCTTGTGGACATGTGACCCATGGCAGACCATAAATATATGGTTCGTCCAGAACATCTATTTTAAGAAAGAAGCCGTGTTTTTTTTCTTCAGTGCAGCATGGTTAGCCAAAACATAGAGGACAACCCTCAAACCATACTTGCTTAGTGACCTTACTTTACACACAAGCCTGGATACTTGCTTAGTGACTGACCTTACTCTACACACAAGCCTGTTGCTTAGTGACTGACCTTAGTCTACACACAAGCCTGGATCTGTTTGGGAACGTGTGTGTGTGGGAACAGGTGTGAGTGAGGGTGTGCCATGAGGGTGAAATGACCAGGGCATTGCAGTGACTCACCCAGCAGGCAGCTGTGCCATCGTTAGTGCGTACGTCATGAAGGCATCCTGGTTTAAAAGGCTGTTGTAATATTTTGGCCTGTTAATTAATAATCAAATACTTTCTGATCCCCCTCATTTGGGAGGCTGTTTTTTTTTTTTTTTAAACAACATTTGGTATTTTTGCGATTTGGGATATTTAGGGAAGGTACATTACAATTACAACGTCTCAGGCTGGTGTTTGAGGTCATACCCCACTGTGCTGTGATGTGTTGGGTTCTGCACGGCGTGTTTTGCAGACAGGTCAGAGAAATCCATGGGTTACCGTTTCCTCATTGCACAGTATTGCATATAATTGTTTCTGATACAGACTGACATACTGTCAGAGAGCGTGTGGATTTTGAATTTTGTGCCCAGTCAAGAGCAATGTGTCAGACATGTCACTGAAAGCACTGAGGCATGTACAAGACTTAAGTGTATCTTCATCCTCTCCCACACAATATTGTAATGCGTATCCAAACATATGCGCACTATATACAATCTATATACAATCCTTTTAGTGCCCTATCCTGGCACTTAGTCTTAGCCGTGCCGTTACAGGAAAAGCTGACTGAAAGACCACAGGAAAGAGAATGAACTGGAATGTACTTGAGTCACTGGTATAGTAAAAGAGGTTGGCAGATCAAATGAAGGAAATCGGATGACTTGTTTCCTGTCTGGCAGGAATTGTAGTGGCTTGGGTTGAATATTAAGCTCCCTGACTGACACTGTGCAGGTGGCAGGCAGCTTTCTACAGACTGGGAGGGATGGGTCATAAATTGCTGATAGAATGCGCTAGACTAAACCTCAGCTCCTCAGGACACGTCTGTGCAAATCCTTCTGTCGGTGTGTGTGTCGTAATATTACTAGTGTTGTGAGAGTGATGGAATGTTTACTTTTCTGATTAGGGAGAAATAAATGATTAAAAAATACGATTTCCTGGCTGTCCAAAATCATTACCAAATCATCAGATGAGTTTTCACTCATTCATCCAGTCATTAATTCACTGTTTGTGATTTATTTAACTGTTTTTTAGCAGTCTCTCCAATTCCTTTGTTGAGAAGTTGTGAATTTCATTGAGGGTTAGTGCACGTGATGTTCTGAGGTCTGTGTGTGTGTGTGTGTGTGTGTGTGTGTGTGTGTGTGGTACTGACACATCTCTTAGTCTGGCCGGACTGACGTGTGGCATTCAGCAAGGATGTGTCTGGGTGAGTGTATGGCTGGGTGACGTATGATGTCTAACATTTGTGCCTTCATGTTGGCCTTGATCTTTTGGAATCCTTGAGACATACATCAGATAAATGTTTTATCACTTTTCTCTCTGGATGCCTTCATCGTTGTGGATTTGTTTGTCATCAGCATGGCAACCGTTTTTTCCCCTCTCTTTGTCCTAACATGCCACTCCACACAACCACAGTTATGGGTGTATGCCACCCAGTGGACAACATTCCCTTTTTTTCTCTTTTGGAGAGTTGGAGAACAAGTTCTTACAAAAAAGAAAATCATAATTCAATGGGTATGTTGGTGACCAAATCAGTATGCGTCCTGAATTTGGTGCATGAAAACAAATTCCTTTTCATAGCTTTCAGTATCAATGATGTGTCTTTCATAGTAACTGTTGCTTACAACATGAACTCTTCCATCAAGGCCAGGAAATGTGAACTGGTTGTCATTACATTTAAGCTATGAGTACAATGTACACTCATCCACTCACACTCACTCACTCTCACACATACACACTCACACTTAGTCACTCACACATACATTCACACATACATTCACACACACACACTCACACATACACACATTCACACACTCACATTAATATATACACACACACACACACTCTCACTCACTCTCACTAACACTCACACATACACACTCACATTCACTCACTCACATTAATACATACACTCACTCTCTCACACTCACTCTCACACATTAATACATACACACGCACTCACTCTCCTACCCTAACAAATACACACACACTCACACATACACACACTCACACTCACACACTCACATTGATACATACACACACACACACTCTCACTCACTCTCACTAACACTCACACATACACACTCACATTCACTCACTCACATTAATATATACACTCACTCTCTCACACTCACTCTCACACAATAATACATACACACACACTCTCACTCTCCTACCCTAACAAATACACACACATACACACACTCTCACTCTGTCACACTTGCAGGTATGCATTGCATGCTTCCCCCAAACACTCCAAGGCAATGAGCATGTGATGGGCACAAACAAATTCACATGACATACTCCTGTTTAATCAAAATGATGTGAAGAAAAGCAAAGCTTGGGGGGTGAAGGAGTGAGCTATGGGATGTGTGGAGGAGTGCACTTGAACAGAATGTGACCTAACCTGGTGCTCAACATGAAATCTGGAGAGGAGAGTATAGAGGAGAGTTAAGCGCACATTATCTCAATTAAACGTACTGTATTCATGAAGCTATAAAGTAAGAAATAAGTAGTTGATTTGGAGCTTATCCTACATGCCTATATTTTGCGTGCACTTGAGGTCTTAGCTAGTATATTCCAACCCTTGAAACGTAACTAGTTTCATTCATTTATTTTGTGTTCTGTGTTGGAATTTCTTTAAAATTATTGTACAGTTATTTTTTTATTTACTTACTTATTTTTTGGATGCCTGTGTCAATCAAAAATCCCTATGAAATAAACCAAACTGACCAGAACCTTGTAGGCCAGTATAAATATCTGTAAGATATAAGATTCCACTTGATCATTTAGGATGTTCTCCATCACAGACTTATTTGACCATTTGTCAACTCAACACAATAGCTTGAGAAGTGGCTCTACTCCTGTCCCAGTGATGACTTGCAAACAAAGGACTGTTTATTTTTTGTTGTTTTTTTCATGGCGTCATAAGCAGAAGGTGACAAACTAGGAGACCCATTCACTGAGAGACAATGAAGAACCTTTGATTTGGCAGATAGAGCAAAACCACAGCTTCCCCCAGACTCTGCTTCAGGTTTCTGTGGCTAAAGCTGCTGTCTGTCTGTCCAAATATGTGTAGACTGACTACATTGCACCCTGTTACCCATCATATCTGTTTTAAGCCTGTGTGATACACATGACTTCCATGGGTCTGAATTCGCATGTATTTTTTCCCACATTGTCATAGAGGACTTCCACTCTGATATTACATTAGTGTGTGGTAGAACTTTGGAACATTGGCACTACAGTCTGGTTGAAATCTGCTTAAATTCTTGGGGGGTGTGTGTGTGTGTGTGTGTGTGTGTGTGTGTGTGTGTGTGTGTACACGTCAACATCAGTGGACCAGAGGATGACCTCAGTGCCTTGGATCTAGAGCACTGCCTTTCCTTTGAGTTTTTGTTTTAGTCGCGCTCTCCTGCGTCACCATGCAAGCGCACGTAAACTTCCATATTTAGTGAGGCGTGCGCACCTGCTGGACACAGGGATGACAGTCACAGCCCCATGGGTGTCGGCACCTCAGCATATCTGGATAAGGACCATGACCAATCTCTGACCTCTATTTTTTTAACGGCTGTTTTCAGTCCCCCGCCTTCCTGCATCTCCACTTGCTATCTAAAATGCATGTTGGGTAGTCATGCTTAAGACCTAGAAATGAGCAACTTAGCTTGAGTCAAAGCCTTGGAGTGCATTGTTGATGCATGTTTCTTTGATCAAAGCCAGCCTTGTGTGTCTTGATGGGACAGCCCTGTTTCAGATAGCACCACCACATTGACTACAATAAGATGACGTCCTACGCTTTCTCTCTCAGTTCCCACCGATTTGTTTTGCTATTGTACAAGATAACAGTTGTAAGACATGAAGACAATGACTACTCTGTCAGGGTGCCTATTTTTGTATACTGGATAAACCAGTTACAATAAGTAACCTTTAAAAAGTTGTTATCTTCTTTTTTTGTTCCCTCTGTGGATGTTGCTGGCTGGAAAGTGTAGGCTTGCACATCCCTACTGACTGTAATTCCACTTGCAGGTGTTTTATTTAAAGCAGTTTATAAGTGAAGTGAAGTGATATGCAGGGTGTGTAAGACACGTCCAGTCATCCACCAGTCGTTTCAGATGTCTAAGAGCAAAAATCAGTGGCTCTTGGCTCAGAAGAGTTCACATGAGCTTACTGACTGCTTCACCATCTCTCTACAAGCCTCACATATTGAATTTAGTGTTCAACAAAGCCCATGAAAAGCAATTTGGTTATTTGATATGGAACATTTTCATGTTGTTGAGTGTTTACTGTGAAGTGAACTGTGTGTGTGTGTTTGGTCGTTTGAGGATGTGTGTGAAATGCTTATGTCTTCTCTCTCTACAGCAAAAGAAGACTTACCTTGAGCGCAGTGTGAAGGAGGCTGAAGACAACATTCGAGAGATGTTGATGTCCAGGAGGGCCATGTGATTTATGTGTTTATGCTCACATTACTCTCACACACTCTCACACACACACACACACACACACACACACACACATATATGTAGACACACACTTTTTCTAAGTTAAAATCCT
This sequence comes from Clupea harengus, assembly GCF_900700415.2. Taxonomy (NCBI): domain Eukaryota; kingdom Metazoa; phylum Chordata; class Actinopteri; order Clupeiformes; family Clupeidae; genus Clupea; species Clupea harengus. Next base: position 7,480,640 of record NC_045159.1, on the reverse strand, counting down.
GTAATACACATCAGTAGGTTGAAGTGGCTGAGTTGTTGTAGACAGCCTCGGTGTCTCTTTGCTCAGTGCATGATGCATGTGTCTGTGTCGAGTGAGGACTTGAAAATAGGCAGGAAAAAGGTGCAGTGACCCAGAACTGGGGCCTAAGGACTTTTCTGTTGCAACGTTAGTTTTGTACAAGATTAAATGGAAAACTGTTTGTTTGTTAATTTGGCACAACAATAAATCCTGTTATTATTTATTGTTTTGAAATTGAGGTAGTAAAGCTGTCATGGTTGCTCTCCAATTCTGTCTGGATTTGTTTGTACTTGTGTTGTGATCCCCTCTCGTACATGTCTTCATCTTGTCTCAGTGGAAGGCCCTCTGCCTCAGCCTGTTCATGTACTGATGGTTGGAGCTATGGAGTGGGTTTGACTCCCATGTAACCCTCCTTACAAAGAAAGTACATTTCCTAGGTAACAGGTGAGGACTACATGCACTTGGATACTTGTGATATTTATATTTCCCATATAAATTATTTAATGTTTAGAACTCGATTAGTTCCACATTTCAGTAAATTTTTTACCCTTTTCTCGCAGTCTATTAAGAGGCTAGCAAATGTAAGTAGTAAGGAATTATTAATATTTAAAAAAGGCTTCTGTAATCTGGAAGAAACCATCAGTTGACGTGAATTTTTCAGAGTCAGGTAGGACCTTGAGAATGTTTCAATACCACATTATAGGTGAGAAGTACTGAACCCTATGAACAAAACCTGGGGCTGCCAGTGCATACCTGCTAAATATATCAAAGTTGTGTTGATGCTCGGCCCCTGGAGTAATATTAGCACCTAGTTTCAGACAGCTTACCTTTCACATACATGTAGATTTATTGGTGTTGTCCACCCTTGCGGTCTCCAGGGTGAGCTGTTATCTGTGAGAATCTTTTAGTGGTATTAGGTAATTCAGCATTTTCATGTAGCTACTAATAGCATAGTTAGTAAAGGTCCTGTGAGGATGACCTCTCTAGCGCTACAGATAAGAACAAATCTAAACTCCATCTCCACTGAGGCAGTCTGTAAAATGATTGTCGCCCCCTTGTGGACAGTACATAACCCTGGTTTGCAAGGGGGCACATACTGTAAGTCTACCCAAGAACTGTTCTTGTAAAACAACAATAGCAGTTGTTGACACAAATTGTACTATTCTTCACACTTTCTCATGGAGTTTTTCTCAACTTTATATATATCATTTTATATAAATAATTGTATTAGTAAGTTGTGTCATTGCATTCCTGCTCTTGTTTGTTGCCACCTATCATATTAAGATGTATTACCCCTGCACAACCTGGCCAAAACAACAATAATATATACTTGCGTGTTACAAAAGGAGGGGAAAGGTGATGTGTTTTTCCTAAAGCACACGCACAGACTTGTTGAGGTTTTTCTTTATGAATTCTTTTAACTGGATATCGTGGACATAGCAGTGGTCCTGTAGTTTTTTTGGATGTGGTCGAAGCACATGAGCAAGCCATGATCTCCCAATCCAGGTTGAGAAGAGAAAGGGTTGTTATTAATGAAAAACAACGTGTTATGCCACAATGGAGTATGGAGAAAGGCTGAGAAGATATAATGGACAATTTACCTGGTGTTTTTTTAGCTGGGCCCTATTATCACATCTTTTGGGGTCCAGATTTTTACTAGGGACAAAAACGAGCCACTGACTCATAATGAGCTCATCATTTTGTTAAAGGTGTCTGAGAACATGGAAAGGATCCCTACAGACAACAGAGAAATAAGACAAACACACATTTCCAAACTTTTTTTTCCGAGTTTAAATAAATTTCGCCTTTCGTTTGAAGAGAGGGTCTCTAGCCTCACCATCCCAGTTGAGTTTAGTCATTGGCAGAATCTCTGATTTGGCCAGTTGATGGAGCCAGACACCCTACTATAATTACTGATCAGCAGACAGACTGATTTCATGGTGGTGAGACTGATAAGATGCCTGAGATATGTCCACATTGCCTAATGGAAGCAGCCATTTTTCAGAGCTATATGTGCAGTGGTATATCTGGCCAGCCCATCTGGGTGTTTCCCAAAAGCATAATTGAACAGCTACCATAGTTAAATGATAAAGAGACTATCATTTTGAACACTCTCTCTCTCTCTCCATGGTTACCACGGTGGTCGGTCCATGGCGTTTTCAGGAAGCACAGACCAAGCGGTGAAGTTCCAAGACTGCCTCTGTGAAGTGAGTTTCCTGTTTAAAGCAGAGATCAGATCTAAGTTTATTTAAGTTCATATTTTTGTTCTTTGTGCAGATTGATATAGTAGTGACTGATATTTAGTATGTGACGATGTGATCGTCACTACGGATAAATATGCTCTCTGGCTGCCATGCCATTGAGCCGGGCTCTTTGGTGTGGCGGTCAGAGAGCATGTTTGGCACCCTGTAGACCTGGGTTCGAGTCCGAGTAGGGTGACCCTGCTCTCCCTTCGCTACAAATGGTGTCAGAAGTGGGATGCCCTGCTGTGAGGTCATCGGAGGCGCACCCGTGAACATTGTGTGAGGGACCCCCAGGAATGTTGACCCCGTGTGAAGGACCCCATGGTTGGGTGAAGCACTTGTGTGTGTGGGGTGCTCTGGATGGGAGAAGCATGATTGGTGTATGCGTGAGGGATGTCTGTGTACGTGAAGCGCATGGGTGCGCTTCCCGAAGGTGAGGGCAGTGTGACGATGTGATCGTCACTACGGATAAATATGCTCTCTGGCTGCCATGCCATTGAGCCGGGCTCTTTGGTGTGGCGGTCAGAGAGCATGTTTGGCACCCTGTAGACCTGGGTTCGAGTCCGAGTAGGGTGACCCTGCTCTCCCTTCGCTACATAGTAACAAAGTGTGCAGCACAGATGTGGGGGAAGGTTTTAATGCACAAAAACAAACTTGTAACAGAAACATGCAAACGCTCAGAGTTGGAAGGTCAGTTGAACACCCAACTGTGTCTAGCAGGCCTGGAGTAGAGTTGTGATATTATAGCAGTTAAGCCATTGTCATTACATCTTAAGATTTGTTTTCATAAGCATTAGGCATGACAGATAAGAGGGAAGATGGAGAGAGAGCTTATGGCGAGGTAGTGGGACATAAAAGTAAGAATCCTAATAAAGAGTAATGATAGCCAGGAGGAGTGAGGTTGCGGTGAAGTGTAATGATGGGAAGAGAGGCCTGCCTGCTCATAAACATCCTCAATACATTTGTGGCATAGCACAAGCACATACACGCATGCATGGTTCATTTTCTCAACCTTCCTTTCTCAGGAACTCCAAATTCCCGCCATTAAACTATTAAGATCGGCAGTTATGTTTTAGCTCTCTGCTCTCTGTTCACAATAACTGACTCCAAGGATTGGTATGAGGTAGTGCCACTCTAGCCAAGGGGTGATATTTGGCTCCATAAGCAAGTTTGTCAGAGATCAAACTCACCCTATTGCCATTCATTTGGTTGTTGTGGTAAATGTGAAAAATAACTCTGCATCGCTCCATAATCAGAGGTGGGAACTGTTTACCATTGAGTCTTCTCCCGAGACTTCTGACATATTCACGCTGCTTGAAATGTTCAAACTTGGCAAGAATGGGCCTGGGTCTGATTGGTGCCACTGGAGTTTGGAATGCGTTTGCGTATGTTCTCTTTGTCCCAATCCGGTGGACTCGGCGGAGGTAATGTTGTTTATGGGCTCTTCTGGGATGTTGAGTTTGTTTTTCAGTAATGTTTTAAGTAGGCCTAGGCCTAGTTCCTCTGGAGTTTCCTTGTTTGCCTCTTGAATTCCATTAAATATTAGATTGTGTAGTTTCTCCCATCAGCCCGGTTTGTCTGGTCTAGTCTGTCGTGTTGTGTGTCATCCTGTTAGGTGAAATATCACTCGAGTTACCTCAGGACTCCGGAGTTGCATATATATTATATTGAACAATAACAAGCTTGGCGGGCTCACCCACGTCTTGGCAGGCCAGATAGAGGCCCACTCTCAGACTGCAGCAGACGAGAGAGAAGCAACATTAAACACATTACACAAGGTATAAATAGAAAGAAGTTAGCATTCTCTGATGCCAAAACATTTTGCCAGCAGGGATAACCACGTGGTTGGTCTCTAACGTCCGAGGTCATCTTACTATGCTTTTTGCAACGTAATGCATCAGCAAGGCAGAAAAGAAGGACTACTAGTTCTTCTTATCAGCCCTTGCTTACGCACACACACACAGAAGGTAATATTAATAATTTATTTTATTTGTAATGCACCCTTCATTCAAAAGAATCTCAGAGTGCCAACATATTAAAAACTAACTATAATAATACAATAAAATAAAAATGAATTAACATAAGCATAATAGAAAACTTTTTAACATTTTAACATACGATTTAACACAAGGCCAGAAATGCCTTCCTGAATAAAAATGGTTTTAGTGCAGCTTTAAAGGAGTCCAGCGTCTGCGTTGCCCTTAGGTGGTCAGGGAGGCTGTTCCATAAGCGTGGCGCTGCCGAGCAAAAGGCCGAGCAAAGGTACACTTTTTTTAGCACATACAGAGTTAGAATCGTCAGCACTTAAGAATCAAAGATACACAGAAACAGAAAAGTCATGTTTCAGCTAACAAAGGCATATGATTAACACACATACATACTTGATTACAGCCAGAGTTTCATATTTCCCTGTCACATCCTTTATATGTGAATATGTAAATGCAAAGCATTATGTATTTTTTTGTTACTGTGATGCATCATACTGTATTTTGTATTTTGTAATTCTGTATTTAAAAAAAAAAAAAAAACTCCTGGGGACACATGGTGTATGATGAGTCACAGATAAATGGAGGTACATCAGCCCAAAGGTTCACATTCCACACTCCTTCTCTCTTTATGGAAATGAGAGATCCTTCTTGCAATCTCCTTTCTGGGAATGAATGTTGTTACATGCTGCAGCTTCCGTACGTCTTGATGAGCAGTAGTGGGTAAAGTCCAGGCGAAAGGGGAGATTATTAACCTGGCTAATCTGCGGCCCCTCTCATTCACGCCTCCTTCAGTCAGTGGTGTCCTGTCAGTGAAGGAGGTCAAGAGCTCAAGTCTACAAACAGAAGCAATCTACAAACATAGGTGCACATAGCCACTGGCATACGTACCTACACCGGCAAGCCAATGAATCACATTGACGGCACACTGGACCACAAGGTAAAGAATATGTCACTTTATTTGATTATGACTTAAGAGGTCTGTAGTAAGAATGAAAAGGTTTTTCTTGCAGTGGTTGCAGGATAGGACTCAACGGTTTCTTGTAAGTTTTTGTAATTTAAAAAAGAATAAAGAATGAACTGGTAAAATATACTATGCCAAAGACTGTATATTACAATATTTCATGGGGAGTACAATTATAATTTTGGAAATGTACCTACATACATACATAAACGTTTCTGTTGAATATTTCTTTGAGTAAATTATTATTGGAAGCATATCTCAACCTGACAAATTGTCTAAACATATCCACACTAACCATTACCTAAACCCTGAGCTAAATGTGTTGTGGAACATTTCTGCCCTTAAACGAGGTAGTCGTGGGTACCGTCGCAGTTACGAAAGTTCTGAGAATTGTGTGATTTTGACATTCCGGATTCCTGCCAGGATGAGGACAGGCAGGAGCAGCCTGTTGAAAATGGTGGGCCACCCTGCACAGCGAAGCCCCAGGCGGGGTTTGACATGATCTACCGGATTGAGGATGTACCACCTTGGTATCTCTGTGCGCTTCTTGGCCTACAGGTGCGCACACATGCACTGCTGCACAATCATGCATAAATGCTGTTCATCTTTATCACTTGTCTGGCATGTCGGGGTTGATGTTTTAATGCGTCTCTGTGTGGTCCAGCACTACCTGACCTGTTTCAGTGGAACCATCGCCGTGCCCTTTCTGCTGGCGGATTCCATGTGCGTGGGCAAGGACCAGAACACTGTTAGCCAGCTGGTGGGAACCATCTTCACCTGTGTGGGCATCACCACCCTCATTCAGACCACTTTTGGTGTCAGGTAAACATGAACTGTGGGTGTGTATGTCTGTGTGTCAGCCTATCTTACATGCCTGCCTTCCCACACACGCAAAATGAGGAATTATTCAAATACAAAATTGAATTTGTCCTCTACAGGCTTCCTTTGTTCCAGGCCAGTGCATTTGCCTTTCTCATCCCTGCTCAGGCCATTCTAAGCCTGGATAGATGGGAGTGTCCTCCCGAGGGTAGAGTTTGCCCTACATCCCATCCATCTCTTTAGACACGAAATAAATAGAGCACAATTAATTATTTATCTTCTGTGACATCACACCGTAGTGCTGTCTTTAAAGTCTAGCTGATTTGCTTGTCAATTCCACAGAGGAGATTTATGGGAATTGGAGTCTTCCTCTCAACACCTCTCACGTCTGGCACCCCAGGATCAGAGAGGTAATTCCTGACATGCCATGTCTATAGGTATATTTCATACTGCTCACCTAGACAGCCTTAGCATTCCTAGTTGGTGGAATTGAATGGATAGTGGCTGGTAGCCAAGATGTTTGTCTTTAACGCTGTCTCTTTTGTGTGTGACCTGCAGATTCAGGGTGCCATCATTGTATCGAGTTTGGTTGAGGTGGTGATTGGTTTCTTTGGACTCCCAGGCCTACTGCTGAACTCCATCGGCCCCCTGACGGTCACACCCACCATCTCTCTCATCGGTCTGTCTGTTTTCCAGACCGCAGGGGACCGGGCCGGGAGCCACTGGGGTCTTTCTGCGCTGTAGGTCGGCCTTCTGTTCTGTTCTGGTCTGTTCGGATGTCTTCTGTTTCTTCTGCTCTCCTCTTTCTCTCTTCTTCTCTTGTTCTTCTCCTTCTTCTTCACTTCTTTTAATTTTCTCTTATCCTCTGTTTTAGGTTCTGTCTCTTATTCTGTGAGACTCCAACTGCTGTAAATCTCACTTAATTCTCCTCAGTTTACCGCCTCGATGAAAGTGTTTCATATTAATGTCGTGTTAATTATATTACTGAAAGCCATATATCATATTAATCATCAAATAAGATCCTATAACACTTTTTAATGTTGTGCAATTGTGTGTGACATTTTCCAGGTGTATTTTCCTCATAGTGCTGTTTGCTCAGTATTGGAGAGACTGGTCTATGCCCATACCCACCTACAACAGAGAGAAAGGCTGCACAACAACCAAATTCCAGATATTCAAGATGTTTCCGGTCAGAGCCTATACACACTCATAACACACTCATAACGCACCCATACACACTCATACACAGCCATACACACCCATAACGCTTCAAGAGACCACCTTCCATCACTTACTGATACTGATTACCGTATATGCAATAGACTGGTCATGTGTGTTATATACATATGGATGCATTGGGGTTTTATCGGACTGGGCCATTTCTGTAGTTTACATTAAATTGTCTTCAGACTGGAACAGCCAGGAGCCCACTGAGGAATAAACATATTCCTTAAATGTAGTGGTGGTGAATGTTCTCGAAAAAAGCAGCGGGCAACCCTGTAAATAGACTTAATATATCTGATGTATTGTGATTGTAAATTCAACTATTCATGTTACTTATCCCCCCTCTACATTGACAGACTGGTTCAGTGTATCATGTGACTTGTTTTTTTTTATGTGATAAATATGTGTACACACTCTGCACTTTCCCACAAACCCAAAAGCTTGGTATTTTATTCCACCCCCCCTCACAAAGTCACAGATGTTCATTGCAAAGAATAATAACTGTATCCACACCAGCGTTTTCTTCCAGTGGTGCTCAGCTGTTTGTATCCTAATCTATAGACTTTGCTTTATTTACAGTGCTGATGAGAACAGACAACAATGAGAGTTTCTCCCTGTTAGCTCAAAGGTGTCTAATAGACTGGTAGATATAACTAGACATGCAGGAATTACAAACTCCTGACATAGTTTATCTTGACACAGGATACCAGATCAAGTATAGAGTTGTGTTTTGTAAATGTTTTTTTCCCCCAATTTAACATCAGTGCTGAACCCTGCTTTGTGATTTGTTTAGATCATCATGGCCATCATGATAGTTTGGCTGATATGTTACATCCTCACACTGACTGACCTTCTTCCATCGGATCCAAACAGCTACGGCTTTAAGGCTCGAACGGATGCCCGTGGAGATATCATGTCCCAGTCCCCCTGGTTTCGCATACCCTACCCATGTGAGGAGCATATTTAAGCCTGTTCATATCACCCAGCTATCCCACTACATTATACAGGATTGACCAAAGGATTCACACTGCTGTATTACTTCAGACCTGATTAACCTCTAAATAAACTTAAGATACCGGTAGATCTTTTTTAGTGTTTTAAGGGAAATGTCAACCTTGCCAGTTTTGTAATTGTTCTTTAATTGCAAAACATCCCTGACTGTGATTTTATAGGTCAGTGGGGTTTGCCCACGGTAACCATTGCTGGGGTGATGGGCATGTTTAGTGCCACCCTAGCTGGTATCGTCGAGTCGATTGGTGATTACTACGCCTGTGCCCGCCTCTCGGGGGCACCCCCACCCCCTGTTCATGCCATCAATAGGTGAGAACTAAATTATCTTAACTTAATTATTAATAATTAACTTAATTATCTCATGAACTTCCTGCACTTTTTTTTATTTTCTATGTCGTTTTTCTATTTCTTATGTAAAGTAGTATTTATTGTTACACCAGGTTTTTATTGCTCTTAGCTCTCCCTTGTACGTCGCTTTGGACAAAAGCGTCTGCTAAATGACTAAATGTAAATGTAAATGTATATCGGAGCTTGAACAAATGTGAGTGAGATGTAGTCATTTGCTATTGCTGTCATACTTCTCTCATCACAGGGGGATCTTCACTGAGGGCATATGCTGTGTCATAGCAGGACTTCTGGGCACAGGGAATGGCTCTACCTCATCTAGTCCAAACATTGGAGTGTTGGGCATCACAAAGGTAGCTAATTAATGACAGCCCGTTTTAAAGATAATACATAATAATTGTATTTTATTATAATGAAAGTTGTATAGTCAGGAGATATAGTCACATGTGGAGTATAGACAGAACGTGGGTTACATATCTCTAAATCAGACCATGTCACAGATGAAGGGGTGTGTCAGATGAAAGGCCACAGAGATAATTAGTGCTATCGTTTCCAAAAGCTCTCACGTGGTTCCATGTAAGATAGTATCCCTTCCCTTGTTTATTTGCCCTCATTCCTTTGCCCTTCTGTGGCAGGTCATGTCATGTACACCTGGAATCTGAGATACGGCTCATGTAACATACTATAAAACTGTGTGTAAATTGATGTAATTTTACAAAACAGTATATTCTCTAATATCACTGCATGTGACTGGATGTTATGTTTACCATGGTTTGTCCCTTAAAATAGGTTGGCAGTAGAAGAGTGGTCCAGTATGGAGCCATTATTATGTTCATTCTGGGAACAGTGGGAAAGTTCACGGCCCTGTTCGCCTCTCTGCCTGACCCCATTCTTGGTGGCATGTTCTGTACACTCTTTGGTAAGGAAGTGACATCCTTGGCATGGTATGTGGTCATTGACTGTAATACCCAATAATGCCCACTGGGTGGCAGTATGGTGATGATAAGCATTTTGTTTATGCCTAAGCTGGTGACATTTTGGAAATAGTTGAATCATGTCTCTGTGCATACGTTTGTCTATGTATATCCCTATATGCATTCCCCTGACTCTGTGTTCTGTCTTTTCCAGGAATGATAACAGCTGTGGGACTGTCCAACCTGCAGAGTGTGGATCTGAACTCCTCCAGGAACCTCTTTGTTCTTGGCTTCTCCATGTTCTCAGGACTCATGCTGCCCAATTACCTTGATTCGCACCCAGGAAGTATTCAAACAGGTCAACTGGAGTAGATTTATATAATCACATAATCATGCAGCTATTCTTCAGGGTATTGTGTGTCTTTTTAAGCCATAGTTGTTTTCCATTACAGATACCTTCTAGAAATATTCATATATGCATAGACAAGCCATTACATGAACTCTAAGTCCACCTAGAGATGGACTTACATATACTCATTAACTGTTCATGTACTCTTCCAGGTGTTCCTGAGCTAGACCAAATCTTCACTGTTCTACTGACAACAGAGATGTTTGTTGGAGGTTTCCTTGCATTCCTATTGGACAACACCATTCCAGGTATGCTGAATCCTTGCATGCCCTGCAGAAAAGGAATTCTGTGTATATTTTTGTACAGGGTTTCCGTTTCACCAACCCTTCCTATGTATGAAAATATGACCGAAGGGCAGGTTTTCATTATTTCCCACTAAGGCACCTAAATGTGATAGTATTACACTGTATCATACGTCAGTGTTGGTAAAATGATCACAGTTGAAAAAGGCTGTTGAATTAAATCCAGCAATTGAAACGGCTAGAACGAAATGTGTAAAAGTACCCATTGGTGTTTTATGAACAGGGACGATGAAGGAGCGTGGACTACTGGAGTGGAAGTCAGATGGCAGCTCTAGCGGGAGCTCAGTGGACACGTCCACATACGACTTCCCTATCGGCATGGGCTGTGTGCGGCGCCTCGGCTGCCTGCGACACCTACCCATCTGTCCCAGTTTCCGTGGGTTCAGCCTGTTCAAACGAAAGGCCAGGGCACAAGGAAGGGAGGACCTGGAAGAAGATGAGGTTGTGGAGGCAAATCATTCTGTGAAAACAACTTCCACCAAAGTATAACCTCACTGATGTCCTTGTTGAAACAGTTTGATAAATTATTTTTTATAGGAAACTGCATTTCTCACAGATTACTTCTCAGCTGTGCTATCAATAATGTATTTCTTATTTATCAATCATTAAAAAGTAACTCAGAAAAATGTATTAATTATATTGTTTGTATTGAATGTTTATATGTGTATTTTCAGTTTGCCTTTCGTCCACTGCCAGCCTGGGATAATAGAAGTCTTAAAAACTCATTGCATGTCACGTGGTCCCGACTAATCTCAATGAAAGTTGGACTAGGTTGTCAGTTATGCTGTCAATTATCCTCACGAGACATGTCTTATTTTATACAGTATTAAATTACAGCATTAACAGGCCTCAATGCTTTCATAGTTTTTTTTTTCCACATGTGTCATGGCTGCACTCACAAAGCAAATGTAGGCTGCTACAAATGTATTGTAAGCTGTCTGTGGTGAAGGGTCATGTTTGAATTCACAACCTAATATTATTGTTGTAAAAATAGTTTGCATACTTGGTTCAGCTCTGAGAGGCAGTCTTAATCCAGCCTAGTGCAGACAGAGTCATCACATCACACTATCCGCCTACTCATGTTTCACACATTATCATGTCAATTACAGTTTTTAATACCATTTCAGTACTGAACAATAAAATCACCAAGGATATTAATCGTGTATGTCTTATTTATTTCTTAAATGTACAAAATGAATATTCAAGTGATCAGTGTTGTTAGTTATGCAGTAATTTAAGAGGTGAAAGCAATAACATAGGCATGGAATATAGTACAAAGGTGCAATTTGTCTCTATTAGGAGTAAAAGGTCAAATGTAAAATTTTCGATGCACATACTAATATTGTCACTGTGTGCTGCAGTGAAAGAAAGAGTAACAATCAACAGTAATTGCCCACTATTTACAAATATATTATCATGAATACAAAGAAAACTGTAACACAGTTCACAAATATTTAAAGCCATCTTTACCATGAAATGAAAAAATATTATTGTATAGTAGCTTAATGTACCTTGGAATCCAGTGCAGACAGGACAGTACATCCAGTAGGTTTAAGGACTGATTTAAGAGAGGGCATGTTTGCAATGATCACCTACAACTAATCAATCATAGCAACATTGATCCCCTGACACTAATTTGAGAAGTTCTGTATCAAAAATGACATTATATAAACAATCCAGTGACATTTAAGTTACATTCAAGAAAAAAAAACACTCCCAGTAAACAATGGTGCATAAGGCTGTTCAAAATCCCCCAAAACTCTGCTTTACTCAATTCAAATAATTACACATCACCCAACATAAACACTGTATACAAAAATATAAGAACTCTTGAGTCAGTCAATTCTTATTTGTCACTTTTCGGCACACTGGAAAGGACAAAACAACTGAAAGGTTAGTTCAAGGAAGTGCGGTTTTCTATTTAGAACATCTACTGTACAGAACACAAGTGAGCAAGCACCACTCCATCTATCACTTACATTACCATAGAAACTATTTCCACCATGTCATTGTTGCTGCTGCTCTGGGAAATATGAAACCATTTCCACCCCTTCAGTGGATTCATCAACCAGGGAAGAGGTCAAACTCCTTTTTTCCTGTGGTGTGCTGAAGTGTGCTCTCAATGTGTGTGTGTGTGTGTGTGTGTGTGTGTGTGTGTGTGTGTGTGTGTGTATCAATTTGTAACAATCCTTTTTAGAGGTAGACTGTTACATGTACATTCCATTCACTTTCTTTAGGTTTAGTGGGCATCCTGTTTTCAAGTAGAGATCATCCTCTCCAACACAGCCTTGGAGCAGAACATCTGCAACCAATGTGGGAAGTGTCTTCTGTCAATGGTGAGGGCATCTATCTTTTGGTTGTCAGAGGTTGTTGGTATTTTGGTTAAACTTTACTTTACAGTGATTTATTTATATTTTATTGTTCACTACAGATTTTGTAAAACATCTGGGAATACTCTGTTGAGGAATCCTCTTGCCCATCATTGGGATGTAGTCTACAGGATCTTTAATCAGACGCCTTCTCTCGCTCTTGCTCTCATTCTCTCTGACTCTCTCCCTCTTTTTCTCTCCCTCTCTCTCTCCCTCTCTTTCTTTCCCTCTCCCTCTCTTTTGCTTCCTCCCTCTCTCTCTCTCCTTCTCTGCCTCATGCTCTCTCTCTCTGGGCCACCCTCTTCCGTTGGCTCTGCGTTCCCTCAGTTCCACCCCTTTCCTTCAGCTATGCTCACTGACAAAAACTCACTATGATACATCCTTACCAAACATACATAAATTGATAATGTAAAATAAAAATATGCATCAGTGTAAGAGACAAAGAGGCTAAATGCAAAAGGTTTTGACTTCTAAACTGTCACTGTAACTGGTCTGACTGTTGCACAGGCCCTAGAGGCTGGAAAATGCTTGCAGATCAGAATAAAATAGAAAGGAAGTTATCACACACTGATAAAAACTGAAGACTGATATGATTATTAACTGGGACGTTGCCCACCCATTCAAAAATTGACCATCAATATTCTATGTTGATTTTGAGTAAACTACACCATGATAGCAGTTAGACACATCGTAATATCAAGCTCTTTTGATTCCTTACATTGAAACATAACATATGACATATTCAAGAGGCTGTTTCTTGCAGATATGGTTCACAAAATGCTTCCATTATTGGTTACAGACATTCCACCCCACACAGTGCATGGTAAACCTCTATGAGCAGCTTATGGAAACCTCGGCACCATTCTTCAAGATACAGGTTACCTCCAGGTTACCTCCAGGTTACCTCAGGGCCCGGGATGTGGCAGCACCTGTGTGTGAGACTGCATGTAGGGCAGAAAGTTGGGGGTGTACACGGCCGGGTAAGGGAGCGGCATAGCGCACGGAGGGGACATCACAGCGCTGGGCAGCGACTGCTGGGGCAGCAGCACCTCTACGTACTGGCATGTCTCTGGGTCGAACAGCATCTTGCGCTGTGGCTGCAAAGGAACGTCCACGTAGAAGCACCTTCCGGTCTCGGGGTCCAGCAGGAGGTGGCGAGGAGCCCCCTGCCCCTGCCCCTGCATCAACCCCCCGCCCCACTCTGGGTAGATCACGCTGGCACTGCTGTGTCGACCCTCAGAGGTAAACATGGGGAAGGTGGTCTGGGTGGCACACAGGTAAGGCTGCGCTTCGGGAGAGGGCATTTTTGGCTCACGGACCAGACCCCGGTTCTCTCCATTTCCGGTCTGCTTGGGGGAGCCCTTCTGTCCCTGACGTCTCTCTGTGTAGCAACTCATGGCTGGCTGTTGGCTGTCCTCTGACATGTGCTTCACCAGAGGACTGGGTCCAGTGGATGAGACGGGCTGAGCTGACGCCTGCAGTATCACTGGACCCTGCACAAAGCCCATCGCGCTCATGTGCGGTGACATTGCTGGGTAGCTCAGAGGATTAGCTTTGTAGTAATACGTGGGCAAGACCTGGGCAGGGGTGATGGTTCTGGTGAGCACACAGGCAGGGGGGGCCTGGCAGTGGGGTGGCAAAGATGGGCTCTGGAAGCTCTCCTTGAGGAGTGCTGGGGATGGGTAGCACTGAGATGCTGCAGCAAAGCCATGCAGAGGTACTGCTTGTTGCTGCAGGTGCTCTTCAGCGGGACCTCTCGAGCGGGACCTCTCATGTTGATCTTGATTGTTGTCTGACACTTCTCCATCAGTCAGCAGCTCAGCAGAGGGTTCCGGTAAGGCCTGCGGTGGCTTCTCTGCTCTGTCAGTGTGTTTACATTTTGGGTTGTCACTCTGAGCGTCAAGTTTACACAGGCTATCGCTGCTATTCATTCCTTCCATGCCGTCTGACTCGAGACAGCTGCTGGCAGCGGACCGACTGTTTGGACTAACCTTTGTAAATCTAGTGTCACGCTTATTAAGGCCTCCTCGGGGAGTGTTGTGTTGAGAATTTAAATCCCTCATCTTCTGTGCCTGCACAGGTGGAGATGAAAGGGCCTTCTTCCCCAGCTGTTTGTCTCCTGACTCGAACACATTGCCTTTATCGCCTGCTCTTTTGCATGATTGTGTGGCTGGTTTCAAAACACTAAAGCTTTCCTCGAGTCCCTGCAGTGTGCCACCAGGTCCCCGGAATGAGAGGTTATAGGTGTTTTTCACCAGACTTCTCATATCCCTGACCACATGAACCGGTGCGATTCCTTTCAATTTGTCATGGGTACTCACATTGCCAAATTGTCCTGGTACCTTCAGGTCCCCTTTTTCTGTTAGCTGCTCCTTCTCTATCCCTGTAGTGCACTCAGGTGTCAGGGGCTGATTACTTTCATCTGGACGTATCTCCAGATCTGAGAGCAGGCTGGAGATCTTCTGTGGGCTTGGTGGCATTTCTTTGTTGCCACACAGTCTATCTTTCCTGGCGTCTTTCTCCCACGTCTTGGGTTCTGGTTGGTTCTTGGTGTGCTGTTGTTTATGGTTTCCCTTCCCCACGCAGCATTCCTCAAGTGTGGCTTTCAGGCAGGCCTGGGAGCCTGTGGCCCTGCTTATCACTGCACTCGTGTTCCAGCCTCTGCCCTTTGCTGAGTCACACGATAACTTCTCTCCCGGGCTCCAGCGAGCCAGCCATGTTGCCTCGTCTCTGGGGATCGGCTTCTCTGCTTTCTTACCGTCCGCAATGGAGGTTATTTCTGGGCTGTCCTGATCCTGAAACTCAGCCCATCCACCTCCACAGCTGAGAGGATTGAATCTGTTATTGGTGATGGGTTTCTGTTGGGGTTTGGAGTTGACCCTAATGTATTCTTTGATTGAGCAGCTCGGAGCCTTCACTGGAGGACTGTGTGAGGGCACCTTGTGCTGTGAGGGTACACTTGAACTTAAGTTAATTTTTGTGGGTTCAGCAGGGAGTTCCTTGGCAGATGGAGGTTGGTAAGTATCATTACTGTTGGTTTGCGCCGTAAGAGTGGCAGAAGCATTCTCCTGCACTTCTGCATTCCGAAAGCCCTGCTCATGTTGCATCTTCTTTGACAGGACATTCTTTATCAGACAGGAGGCCATTTTGGTTCTGCTGGAAGTCTCGTCCAGTGACAGGGATTTCTGCAGCCTCTGTTTACGTTCGGCCTGAACTGACCTCTGCTCAGGCCCATGCGACTCCTGGTGAAAGGCTGCTGGTGTGCTGTTCTGACGCAGAAAGCCGTCCCTCGGACGACTGGGCCCTGGAGGGGCCTCCCGGGGCTCGTCGTGGTTTTCGTTGGTGTTCGACTCCGTAGTGTCCTTTCTCTTAAGCTGGATCTGTCTCTTGGGTACCGTCTTCATGCTGCCTCTTTGCACCTCCTCATGGGTTTCCAGGGCAACGTCAATACATTCAGCGCTGCTGGCCTCGGACCACGCCGATGTGTTGTGGTTGTTCAGCGAAAAAGCCATTGGCAGCTTAAAGGAAACCTCGTCCTCCGCCCAGCCATTGAAATTGCTCTCTATGTAAGGCTGGGTGGAAGACCTGCAGGTGAGGTTGTAAACATCCAAATAGTTTGTCTTGGGGCAAAAGAATGTCTTCTTTGGCAGGTTACTAAGAGTCTTGACCTCACTGTCAATCTCACTGAGCTTCGTGCCCATGTTGTTTTTTCCACTGCTCTGCTGCGTGGCGCTGAAGTCTTTCCCAGAGCTGCCGCTGAGTTTCTGAGGGAGCGCTCTAGACCTCCAGGCGACTTGCCCGCACTGCTTTTGCCACCTCCGCAATTCGGGAGGACTATGCGGCTGGTGTTGCTGCCCGGTTGCGAGGATACACTCAGAATAACAGTGAGGCGGGATTCCTGGCTTGTGCACACTGCCTGTGAGTGTCGAGATGCAGCTTGCAGACACTTTCCTATTTCTGTCCCTGACTGACAGTTCAGCCTGCTCCACTCTGCAGCTGGCCATCGTGCCCTGACCCTCCCCCCCCCCAACCAGGCTCTTCTTCATAGGCTGACCCTGGTGCAGTCTGCTCCACTCAACCATATGGCTGCTAGCAACCTCTGCAAGACATGGCCCATGTTTCAGGAGCACCTCTGTTGGCATTTTGCCACTGATTTCTCTTACCCTGTCCTGGTTGTATTGATTTCCCTCAGGCGTGATCAAAATAGTTTCGAAGTTAGACTGAAGAGGTGGAAAGCAGAATCCTTCCTTGGTGTTGGTGTCAGTATGAGTAGACATTTTGACTTTAACGATATCTTTTGATGGGACATTAATTCTTGGGGAATGAGAGGACTCTGACAAAAATACACTGCCTGTTTGAAAACCGTTGTTGGTGGAGCCATGTGCTGTTTGTTTAAAAGTCTGATTTGTTGTTGTAGGTGCTGGTGAGATGTGATGAGTTAATGCCAAGGAACTCCTGGATGTCTGTGATGATGAAATAGAGTCGGGCGAAAGTGAGATTTCCACAGGTTCATATGAGGAGGGCACAGAAAAGGACTTCTTTAAAATGTCTGGATCACTGGCCTCAAGAGATATAGCTGACGAGTTTTGTGCAGGAAGTAGAGCAGTTTTACTGTCGATCTCTTGTACAGGAGCAGGAAGAAGAGCCGTTTTAATGTTGGTCTGTTGTACAGGAGCAGGAAGAAGAGACGTTTTAATGTTGATCTCTTGTACAGGAACAGGAAGTAGAACAGGTCTACTGTCAATGTCTTGTATTGGAGCAGGAAGTAGAGCAGTTTTACTGTCGAACTCTTGTATAGGAGCTGGAGCCTTGCCTTCAGGGGGATTTCCTGGTCCTAAGCAGGGGCAACAAGTTTTGTCCTCAAGCATCTCATCATGGTCACTTAGAGAACAGACAGCAGAGCAGTATGAGCTGCATGTGTCATCGATAACACTGTCGCTCAAATCAACGTCACTATCTTCCTCTTCTGTCATTGGACAATGTGATTGGATGGCATCCTCAAAGATGTCACAAGGAGAAGACCCTTCTGACATGGCAGTGGTTAGGTAGATTCACTGATGTGTCTGGGATGGTTGGTCAATGCTGCAGGACTTGTGATCAGTGACTCACTCAGTCTTATAGTGGCACAGTGTTATCACAAGCAGAAGCCCTAAGGTTCTGGGGACATGAATACTGCAGACAGCAATAGACATAGAGAGAGAGAAAAAGAGAGAGAGAGAGAAAGAGAATATTTAAATTACGCAATTGAAATGAAATACTGAGGTCAAGATTGTTAACAGTGGAAACAACCAAAAACACCAAAACATAGCCAATTATATCAATGTTTTTTTTGTAGTATCACTCTGAACTACTATGTGTACACACACAGAAAGTGATATTCCATATTCAAAGTATGTGAGCAGCCTTAAAACTCAGAAAACTCTACTATACCCCCTAGTGTTTGTTTATTATATGATACGTGTCAGCCACGTGACAAAAAACAGCTCTCTGTGACTTTAGCGAGCCGGGCTCCAGTTTCCTTAGTCCTAGGCAAGCATATAGGCGCATCTCCATCGACTGTGTGCAGGATATATGTAAGTGCATATACTAACCTACACTTAGAGCGCAATCCTTCAGTAATATTCAGGCATGGTCTTCTCCGACTTCTCAAACTCTGAAAGAAGAGTCACACACCTTTAAATTGCAGATGATCACACTATCTATAAATCTAAAACAAGAAATTAGGCCACATACCCTCCAAAAAAAGCACCAGGATGGGGGCACTGGGCTAGATGAATCAGACCCTTTTCTCCCCCTCCTGAGGTTTGACCCAAGTAATGTGGTCCAGGCCCTGCAGGAGCAGAGGCGATGGTCGAGAGGTGGCAGTTAGCTCTAACAGCAGGTGCTGGTCAGGCTGAGATAGAGCATGCCTCTGGAATTCGGTTAACATGGCCAGTGCAGTCACAGGGCTGGATAAATATAGCCCGACCAGTCCCACAACACTATCATCAGGGAGATATGGGGGTCCTATGGGTACGCCTTGGGAAGTACCGGGCACACAAAGAGGTTGCTTCAAATAGCTTGCTTATGTGTGTATATGTGTTTGCTGTTGTTGGGGGTGTGTGTATGTGTGTGTGTGGGTTTGTGTGTGTGTGTGTGTGTGTGTGTGTGTGTGTGGGGGGGGGGGGGGGGGGTATTGAGGGGGGTCATTGGATTCACAACATATGCTCTTTACTGTACAAGACATGACGGACAATCTATGGAAGAACTGCCAAGCATCTCATCTTGAATAAATAATGATTATTTAATACCACTCAGCTCCTCAGGCCTGAGCGGGGTGTATGGGATGGTGCCAGTAGTCTTTGGCTGACATAGATTTCATGGTGATCGTGACATGATGGTTGTTAGTTCCTCCGTGAGAAATGTGTGATGGTGTCGTGCCAAACGGTTCTGGGAAAAGAGCCCAGTGTTTGAGCGGAATGGGGTGCTGTATGAGCATTTGGTGTAATTTATCTTACAAGTGCCAATTGGTTGGATGCTGTGAAATGCTTATGATGAATATGAGCTCCGCTATCCCTCCTACACAAGACTAAAGCTGTCCCATATGTGAATGCTAACACATACTATGCACAGTAGATTAGGGATATCAGTTCCTGTGGCGTGAAGTTGGCTTTGAGGGGACATTTCTATGATATTCTATGACGGAAATCAAAGTAATGTTTACTTTATGACAACATCGCACATTTTCCTCTGTTTCAATTTGACTGTTGATCATTAAAAAGTAAATATGACCCAACAGTAAAGCTCATTCCAAGCATATCACACAGCATCGATGAGAATGTTTTCTCTTCATCATGTATGTTTCATTTGTGGTTGAACAGGTTCAATGTCCAATCATTTACAGAGAGATTTTGATGCCACCTGTTGGTGAAATAGAAAGCCAGCACTTTCCTTCTGAGAGAAGTTTTCCATACGTTCTAAGATTAAAATGCAGTTACTTTCTAGAAAGGCCCGATTCAGTAATTGTATGCTATAGATAGAACACTTCACCAATCTGTTGTAATAAAATAAGCTGGACAATCACATGACTACATGACTCGTTTTGACTACATGCTAATTTTCTCAAAACTAGTACATTTCAGTCAATCAAATTTTCTTTGAAAATCTTAAATTAATCAACCACCACTTTATTGGTTCATGTCTGTCAATTCGTGAGTGCAGAATCAGACAGCAGAGAATTTAGAGTAAATTCCTTTTTAGCAGACTAAAAGTAATTTAAGGATCTGATTAGTTGAACGCAACTTTACTCAAACACAAAGGGTTAAAGACTCAGTTCAGGATCCAAAGTTTATTCTCCATGAAATAGAGGAAGCAACAGAAGACCTCAAATCACTTAGTTTTTGGAAATTAGGTGAGTAGGTATTTCCATGTGTTATGTGTCTATTTGTGTAATCCACTTTATTTTCCTTCATAACTGGGTTCATTAAAGTCAAAACAACAAATGCTGGTCCTTAGAGAGTCCCAGTTTATCCTTCTTTAGTCCCTGGAAATGAACATGAGTTCACAGTACACAGTACACAGTACAACCTGTCTTTAAATCTGCCCTTTAAACATTTATAGAAACAGTTTGACATTTTTATAAATGTAGGTTTCACTGAACATAATTGCAAGGGCACTTATGCCTCCATCATGCTGTTATTACAGCAGTTATTTGAGGGATTTGAGGGTGATTTAATGAAAACCAAAGCTACTCATGCGCTTTTTGATCGTTGATTAAGGGTAATTTCGCTCTTTGGTAAATGTCTACAAACAGGTATATTTCCCATTTGGTTTATCTGTTTTTTATAAAGGGGTTTTAAGTGTTGTCTTCCTGCAACACACTCACTCATGAAAAATTCAAAGTACGCATAACTGAATGAAGTTATTTTGCATTTTAATTCATAGTACAAGTTTGAGGTTACCAGTGGTACACAGGATAACAGTGATACTGTAACATGAATTAAATCTTCTTGCTGATTCTCTTGAGGACGATAGAGCCTGTGGTTGAGATCTACATAGAGAAAAATAAATAAAATATTAATAATAATCATATATATTTCACAGTCATTATGTATCATCTTTTCTTCAGAGAAGATTGACATTGCAAATCTCACCTCAATTAGTTTTCCACCACTGATCTCAGATGTGTGATGGTAATTGGGAAACTGTACACTAAGTTTGCCCCCATCCATGGAAACCGTGGCCTGAACAGAACAGAGAAAAACATGATCCACAATTCTTCCATTGTGAATCTCTTGCATCATAACCAAAGAAGGTGGATTTAGTACTGGCACCCTTCACTGTAATGTCTGAGTTAGAGAAAGGGGTGGGGGTGAGAGAGAGCGAGAGAGAAAGGGAGAGGGAGAGCGAGAGCGAGAGAGAGAGAGAAAGAGCGAGAAGGAGACACTTAAACAGGAGATGGTCAGAGAGTACAAGCTGCCAGAAGATTCTTTTACCTTGAACTTCTTTCCACCAATAGTCTCCATGTCACTCTCCTTGCCGACGACAAATTTGTTGGAGACCGAGTGGTTTGCAGGATAGTGCTGGGTCCAGGTGAACTCATCACCATTCTGGACCACTTCAGTCACCAGTTTGTAATCACGACCTTTCTCAATGACGTCATCAGGAATACCTGGAAAGGTATAGAGCATTAAATCATAAGCATAAGCTAGACAATGTTGGGTATTTACCGACAGCAACAGTGTTTTACACAACTCAGAACAGGCAGTGGATTCCAACACATTTATAGCATATTGTAGGTGTAATCCAGATGCTGCAGCTAATTTGAATCTCGGTGTGCTACAAACTGTTGCTCAGTGGTTTCAATTTTTTCAAATGAAAATTTCAACCAAATCTTCTTCTTACAAATATGAAGAAACAGACAAAACCCATGTTGGTGAACACATCCCATGTTGGTGGTACACATGTGTAATAGGACAAATTCAACAACAGTCCACAGCAATTCGGGCAAAATAACAGTATGTAACAAACAGAAAATCTGATAATAATCTGTTAATACAGAAAGTTACAAGATTTGTAAGAGATTGCAAAAGTTGTCTTACCCATGATCTTGCAGAAGGCATCGTACCCCTCCTGGGACTCAGTCTCGTACTTGCCGGAAAAGGCCATTGTAGATCTGGCGTAGGTGGGTCACAAGTGTGTGAGAAAGAGCGATGGGTGAGATGAGTGAGAGAGGTAAAGAGGTAGAGACTCACTTGGCTTAAATAGGGGATTCTTTCCTCAAACTCAGCCCACTTTTCAATAGTACGATGCTTATGTCACCATCGCCAAAAGTGCCATAAATGTTTATGGGTGACAGTACAATACTCTTAAAAAAAAGCCTCAAGTCATCAAGGAGTGTGTGACCATGGGGTTGATCACCCCCAGTGATCAGGAAGACTTAGATGAGCATGTGAAAGGAGGACTGTTGATTTCTTTAGATCTTGCCTCAGTCTTAGTTTATGACACATCTTTCTAGAAGGTGCACTGTGTAACTTAACCCAGAGGCAATTAACTGCCTTGCAGCTGCATCTGAATTCATTATTATCATCTTTATTTCAATGAGTTTATAAAAAAAATAGGCATTACTCAGAATTAGTCAGTATGTATGTCAAGTCAAGTCAAATGTATTTATAAAGCACATTTAAAAACAACTCACGTTGACCAAAGTGCTGTACAATTAAATCACAATAAAATATCAAATCAAATAGAAAACAGAAACAAAACAATTAAATTATGTATGTTAGGAGAAACAGACCTATGTTAGACAAGGCGACTATTATCAAACCTAAAAAAGGCCAAAGCATAATTGTCTAAAGGAGGTTGAATCATATTGCTACAAACTACATACTGCAACAGCTTTACAGACCAAAGACAAGGCAATACAACATCTATATTCTTTCATGTGCTTTCCCACGTCATTGCATATTTTGTCTGTTTATTGTTTATTCAGTTAATTTTTTTTTTAAACTAAACGCTATTGTTATACTTTACTGCTAGGTCTGGCAGACGTTCAGGAAGGCTCAGACTGCATAGAATGGCTGATAGTAGGGTAAAGGGAAGTGTAGTCTTGCAATGAATACAGTGTAGGCCAGAAAACCTCTAACTTAATTAAACTTGACTTTCACTCTAAGTCACACAAGTAAATGTGAGTGAGGCCTACCTTGTCATGGCTTAGTTGTGAATAGGCATTCATAGTGAATAGCCCTAGAATGATTTAAGGTATGATTACATCTAGTAGCACATGGTTGATGTCAGGTTTTGCCCATAGCTTGTACCAAAAGTATAATAGCCCAATACGTGGGCTTTTTCAGTTCTGAACTGTCAACTGTTCAGTGGGTAACTTGATTTTGGGCAAATGATGGTGTCATGGGCAAATGATGGTGTTATTTTATCCAAACATGTCTAGGATTGTTATTAGTGTTATTACCCAGGCTCTGGTCTGATAAGAACTGCCTTTGTTAAATCAGGATAAATGACCAAAGACAATCTGCATTCAACGTCAGAAGCCTTTAATAAAAATATGGTTCTCTATACAGCAACGACAGATTGTAATAATGGCTCTTTAAATGTTTCTCTAGCCCAGTGTTTTTACTTGTCATAGAAAATGACACTTAAAAACGTTAATCACACTTTTCTGAATATGTATAGTTTGTATCTACACATCTATCTTGTCACTTTTAAGCAACTTATGAAAAGGGTCCGACAGGTCAACCAACCCCAGAACATGAGAAAGGAAGCACACCTAGAATACGTAGTGACCTTTTGACTACAGTTTTACCTTTTTTTAAGTGCCCTATAAACTTCTGTGTCCTTCATTTCCAAAATTCCCGCCTTGGGAAGCTTTGATTACTGTTGTAAACTTTGGTAAAACATCAACTTTTACAAGGCTAAGATTATCACTCCGAGCAAAATTTAATTTGGGTGATTACAAAACTGGCATAGATATTACTTAGTGTTGGAAAGGTATAGGCCCCAGTAGGATAAGCATACGATTTTTAGCAACTCCTCTTTGCAGCCTTAAACTGTCGTAAAAGCCATGCTATAATGTGGGCAAAATTCCAACTCTCCAACTCTCTGTAAGCTGTAATGTGGTAAAATGTTTACCTGGGTATTACCTCTGGTTTAATAGAAACATTATCAAAATGCAGTACAGCTTGACTAATCATTATCAAGAACTTAACATTTACATTTAGTCATTTAGCAGTCACTTTTATCCAAAGCGACATACAAGGGAGAGAACAATCAAGCTACGAGCAATAGAGACCTAGTGTAACAATAAATACTATTTTACATAAGAAATAGAAAAAAAAGTGCAGGAATGTAACTGCTGTAAGTGCAAGTTAAGTACTAGTATAAGTGCAAGTCAACTGCACTAGTTACTGCACAAGTTAACAATGCTGTAGTAGCCCCTGACGATAAAAGAGAATCTCTAAAGTATGTCTGTAGGTCACCAGACCTTGCTAAAGGTCACTAGACCTGGCCATGTACATTTACTGTCATCTTGTGGTTGTTGCTGCCATCATTTCCTCAGGTGACAACACCAGTGGCATTACAATAGGAGATACAAATGCTGTCACTGTTTACAAATATGTAAAACATTTATGGAAAAATTACAGCAGGTTACAGTTAGAGGTTAGCCTACTTCTTCTTTAGGAAAATTCTTAGAAGGCTATACTATATTCTGGCTAAACCTAGGCAGGCAGTTATAAAACTGCCAAAGAACTGTATATCATGAGAGTTTAAAGGCCTACTTGTTAGGCTTTAAATCTCATGTCCTTAATTACTATAAATTCATAATTAACATCTGTACTTTTGGGACTTTTTGGTTACAAAGTTGTTACATATGTTGACATTTTCTTTATTTTGACTGTGTATATTGACACATAGAAGGATACAGACTAATAAACACTGACCTACAGCACAAACTCGGATTCATATGGTTTGTGGACGACAGTGGATGGGCCTAGTTGCTAAATGAAAATAAAGGTAATATTACTGCCCCTTGTGGCACTAACGTTTAGTCTCACAAAGACCAAGTGTATTGACAAAAAAGAAGCCAATTACAGTCAAGTTTCCAGGGATTTCTCTTGATTGACGCTTTAACGAACACTACAGTTATAGCTTTGTACTTTACTAACCAATCCCAAGTGTCATTGGTTTTTAGTGGGCGGGCTCACATCTTATCAAGGGAGAGGGCCAAGGACTGGTTGCAAATCGGAAAGAAAAAATGGCGGCCGTGGCTGCAGAGCCAGGAGCTGCTGCGGCATCAACAACAGCAGGGGAAGAGGTCGAGTTCGAATCGGAATCAGCTGATCATGAGGTAAAACTGAGTGCAGACGTAACTCAGGGCTCTACGCCGATAATGGACCTTTGTCAGCAACACAGAGATGTGGATGCAGTTCAGGAATGCAGTCAGCTCCAAATGGAGATAGTGAGAAGGCCGGACATAGAAGCCGCGGGAAAAACCCTCTTTGCTCATGGAGATGATGAGGACGACAAAACTGGTCGTCTCAGTAGCGAAGGGCACAATACCGCGGATGATGATTTTAAGGACTACAAACTGAAAGACAATTTAATGACGGAGGGGTGGAAAGAACAGTGTTCCCCTAATTTGGAGGCTGCAAACGAGGTCAGTCCTCACGACTCTCACGCCTGCCTTTTGCCTAGCTCCATCTCCGTCTCTCAGCCATCAGTGGTCTTTTTGCATTCTCTCCCTGCTCATCCCTCTGTAACAGAAACTGGGTTATCACTGGCTGAACCGGCCGAACCAGCAATCGTGGGATTGAACCTAGAATCCATCGATCATTTCAGAGAACTGATAAAGCCCTCTTGTGAAACAGACCCAGTTCCCGAATCCGCATGTGATGCTCCTGGTTCAGAATCCATGCCCCCGGAAGATGCTCTTCACGAATGCCCGCAACATACCGACCATCCACAGTCTTTGTCAATTTCAGAGAGTAATTCGAATCTCGGACCATCCGTGGACGAAGGCTTCACAGGTGACTTTTCAGCCGTTACTGCAGAGCACTCACCCCAACTTCCCCTTGTTGGGGATACGGTCCTGTCATCTCCAGTACCAGTGGACTCATGCTCGTCCCAACGGAGGTTCGAGACGGATCCTTGCGAGATAAAGGCTGAGCCCAAATCATCCTTACCCATATCAGAAACAACAGGGTCACCGCTCGAAACAGTCGAGCACCTAATACCTGGCTCTGAGGTTCGAGTATCTTTGGATCACATCATCGATGACGCATTGGTCGTGTCATTTCGTTTAGGCGAAAAAATATTTTCTGGAGTGCTCATGGACCTCTCTAAGAGGTAAATAACGCTGTAATGTACCGGTTGTGTTGATTATGAGTAGGATTTGCGGAGTTGTTGAATGCCTTGGTACATTTGTCCCATTATCAGTCATTATGTCTTAATCATAATACCATCATCCCCTTAAATAACAGTTCGACAAAATAGCATTGTCTCTGAGCGTTGGAGTGTGCTCGAAGCAGAAATGTTAATCAAGCACTGAGTCACAATGAATGCTATCAGACAATGCTTTTTAAATGATTCATATATGTGTACATAGGATTACATTTAGTGTTTTCATGGTATTCCTGTCCATACTGCGTTTTTGGCCTTTATTTGTTTACATTTTAGGGACCTGAAGTGTAAACAAATCTATCTACATCTGAAATCAAAGAATGAATATGCAAGAATACTCAGGAATATAGTGAAATTGATCTAGTTACCATTGGTTAAACTGTTATTATATACCTATAAGCCTTTTTTGGACAAAATTAAATAGCTTTCTAGTGTGAATTCTGCCATTTATAATTTGTCACAGACACTTAAAAGCTCTAGCTGGGTGCATGAATGTGGTTTTGCTGTGTTACCTAACCCAGCTGTATTAATGTGTTTTACCAGCAAGTACACATATTCTGTTATTGTTGTTACTATTGGTACCCCATCAATAATGGTGTTATACTTTGGTTCAGGGAAAACTGCAGATTTTCATGTCAGCTAGTGTGTACTGTTGTTAGATTGGAGTTAGATTTATGTAAATGGGAAGATCCAGACTTTTGATGTCAGTGCAGGTGAAGGCTAACAAGAGGAAGACCCATTACCTAATGGGAAATGCATCACTTTCTGAGCCTCAGCTTCAGTTGAGAGCAGTGCTGTGCTTCAGGTAACAGTAGTGACAGGTAACGCTTATTTTAGGTCATACTGACATTGAAAATATGTAGCAACTTGCAAGCGATGGGTAAATAATAAGTCAACCCCTGTAACAAAAGTCTCAACTGAGCTTTTCTGTATTAATGGTTATTTTTATGGTTATTTAGCTATTTCTTTATACCAGTAGTTAATACCAGTAAATTGTGAATATGAGTCAGTTTCAGACATAAGGTCCTTAAGCCCACCTCTATGTGTTGAATGCGATTGATGATATTACGCATTCATTTTGAAGCAATGCTATGTGGAAAAGGCTTCATGAAATGGTGAGGGGCTGTTACTTACTGACAGGACACTGTTTTTGACAGGAAGTTTGGGGTTTCTGAAAACATCAGTATAGTGGCAAGAAATATTAGCAATTTGTTTTCCAGAAATATTAGCAAAGGTAAAAACGGTTTACAGGTGAATATAACAGTTCAATGAGCAGTGTACCTCAAAGAACTGAGAATATGTACATACTTAGAGGATATTTCATGTGTAATTGGGTTACCCTTAGTTCTCCATTGCAACATCACAACATTTAGGGGATTTTCTGTGAAATAGTGTCTGGGACTTCTCTTTTCTCTTAGTTTGAGAGTGACATGGTGACTTGGTCTAGACCACTGTGGAAACAGAGTTTTCCTCCCATCCCCTCCCCTCACTCAGTCCAGCAAGCCTGCATCAAACCACTCTCCTTTGGCTCTGCAGGTTTAGTTGCACTCCCTGCCTGTGATGCCTAGACCTGTGATGTATAATTTACTGTTGGCTGGTATCTTGGTGAAAAGAGTCTATTACAGGCCCCAGCAATAGATGCTGATCCGGAAAAGAAAGGAATCCAAAAGCACTCAAGTGAATCTTTTTTTTTTTTTTTTGTACTTAAGAAGTTCCTGAGAGACCCAGTGTATGAGATGCCCTGGGCGATTCAACCATATTTTGTTATAACAAATTACATGAGCAGGCCTGAGGTCTATGGTAAAATACTCATTTGTCCTCTGTATGTCACCCAAACAGAGTGCAGTGCGCATTTATCGTAGGTTAATATCTGGTGAATTAATTATTTAACATAGATTTACAAGGGGGTTCCTTTCATAATCGTTACACCTGTCTCTGGCTGCCTAGTTTCATGGTAGTTTTATTTACACTTCCTTTTTTATGTACTACGGTTTGGAGATGTTCATGTATGAGGATTATTTTCTGCTTTTAATAGTTGATCTTACAGGTTTGAAAATGACCCCGTTTAGTTTTTTTCCAGATGGAATCTGTATATTTGAAGATGGTATGGATGTAATACTTCTCTTTTTTTTTTATCTCACCCTAGGTTTGGACCCTATGGAATTCCAATTACAGTACATCCGAAGAGAGAATATAAGGATAAGCCAGAATCTATGCAACTAAAAGCAGTATCTTCTCAACCAGAAATCGAGAAAGGAGGTAGTCAAGATGCCACTGATGCCCCCCGGAAAGACCCAGCGGAGGGTTGCAATGTTCCTGAACCCACCCCTGAACCCCGGCCAAACCCATGGACCTCAAAACCACCTCCCTTGTTTCAAGATGGGGCTCCTTACCCGCCGCCATTGTTCATCAGGGACACGTACAACCAGTCATTACCTCAGCCTCTGCCCCGAAAGATAAAGCGCCCGAAGCGCAGGCTATACCGAGAGGAACCCACGTCCATAATGAACGCCATTAAGCTGCGCCCACGACAAGTACTGTGTGACAAGTGCAAGGGTGCCGTGGCAATGGGAGACAAGCGGGAGACGCGGCGAGGCCCGGCGTCTGATTGCCGGACCGATGATGCCAAACGGCGGCGCAACGACAACACCGCAGCAGCTGCCGCCACTGGCAAACGGCCCCGGAATGACCACCGGCCTGAAGAGAAAGTCCGTAGTTCTGACGGACCCAAACGGCAGACTCCAGGCATCCGTATCTCCTCCACATCCTCCTCTCTTGGCTCAGTGAAGGGAGGGGCAGGTGGGAACAGGGGGGTGTCAAGCACAGCAGGTAATAGCTCGAGAGTCCAGCTCAACACCAAGAAGGTTCTGCAAAGCAAAAACATTGACCACGCCAAGGACCAGGAAGTGCTCAAGATGGTGAAGGCGCAGCGACAGCAACGGGAGACGGTGTCCGGCAGCAGTGGCAACACCAAGGCTTTGACCAGGGCCGCCGCTCTGCAAGAGGCCCACCAGAAGGTTCACTTCACCCGACGCCTGCAGCAGATCAGCGGGGGTGGCCCTGGCATCTCCAACCCCCTGCCACCCAGGATGCGCATCAAGCCCCAAAGGTACCGTAACGAAGAGAACGACTCTTCTTCTTGTAAGCCTCCTTGCCTTGAGAAAGTGCCGGGAAGTGGCCATTTGTCGCTGCCCAAGCCCGGCCCGCCCCGCTGCCCCTCCACGCGCTCCTCCTGCTCCTCCTCCTCCAGCTCCACCGGTGAGGCGGCCACTGATGCTGAAAGCCTGGGTCCCGCCAAAGCGACCGACCCTGAGCCCAGGCCGCTGGGCCAGTCCCAATGCCAGCCCCTCCCTCTGCCAGAGCCGGAGCCTGAGACGGCCATGGAGTGCAGGGACACAAAGGTGGGGCCCGAGGAACAGGAGGGGCGGGAGGAGGAGAAGCAGCAGGAGGAGAAGCGGGAGGAGAAGCGGGAGGAGAAGCGGGAGGAGAAGCGGGAGGAGAAGCGGGAGGAGAAGCGTGAGGAGAAGCGGGAGACACGCGGGAGCAAGGCCGGCAACCTCGTGGTTTACGTGTCCCTTAACCCCAGCCAGCCTGACTCCTCTAATACCTCCATGTGCAGTGTTGATAGCGCAGATGAAATAAAGTCTACGAACTCTGAGTGTAGCTCGACCGAAACCTTTGACTTTCCCCCTCCTGGCGCTTTGCCCTCGCCCCCCGCCCCTGGCACATCCTCCGCAGTTGTTACCGCCG
The DNA here is from genome assembly GCF_900700415.2 of Clupea harengus. Classification (NCBI taxonomy): domain Eukaryota; kingdom Metazoa; phylum Chordata; class Actinopteri; order Clupeiformes; family Clupeidae; genus Clupea; species Clupea harengus. The sequence goes on along the minus strand of NC_045159.1, from coordinate 7,450,895 downwards.
CCGCTTCCTCGTCCGACGCGACGGACGAAACAAAACGCAGTAAATCTCTCAAAGGTGCAAAGGTCTTTTCCAAAAATGTCTCAAAGTTCGTTGCCTTGGATGGCAGGACCATTTGCGTAGGGGACATTGTTTGGGCCAAAATATATGGCTTCCCTTGGTGGCCGGCCCGCATTTTAGTAATCCAACTGAGCCGCAAAGATAACGGGCTCTTAGTCAGGCAGGAGGCCCGTGTCGCCTGGTTTGGTTCGCCAACCACCTCCTACCTGGCACTTACACAGCTCGCGCCCTTTCTAGAAAACTTCCAGTCACGCTTCGACAAGAAGAGAAAGGGCTTGTACCGTAAAGCCATCACAGAGGCGGCTAAGGCTGCCAAGCAGCTCACACCTGAGGTTCGCGCCCTCCTCACACAGTTTGAGACGTGAGGCGCTTTGCCTCTGGGCAAGTGAAAGGTAGGCAAAGCAGGCACCCACTTTTGTCCCCCTGTCCCCCATGTGAGCTTAGTCTTCAGCCATCATTCTGACATAAAGAAAAGTGTCAGGTTAGGACTACTTTTACTTTCCCTAGCACGTGGAAAGGGGAACACCACAGAGAAAGGACATATCAGAACAGAAAAAGAGGTTTGGGTGTTCAATGAAGGCTGTTTTGCATCATGATTTTAAACACTACATGTTCACATTGGATAGGTTTTTTGGTTGTTTTAAAGACATTTTGTAAACATTTTGCAGATGGTAACATAGCAGCTAATCTCAACATTGAGCTCCTCTGTCTAGGTTTTATCTTTAGATCTCATGTGATTGCATTCTCAAACATGCCTGTCTTTAATGTTGATTACATAAACCATGTCCATCTGATAATTTAGGAATGAGTGTGCAAGTTAGGTCTGTACCTTTTAAGATGATACATTTATTTGTGAAATGCATGAAACATTTTAGGTTGTAGAGAGGGCTCAACATATTCAAAGCAATAGGGTTTTCATACCACAGGTAGTAGTGCAGACACACTTCAGTGTGGACACCCCCATACCCATGAATTTGTCAGATAACCCATGCTCTGGAAAAACAGAAAAACATTTCTCCCATATAATTACCATTCTCCACCACGAGGGCCTAGACTGTTACTATATCCACAGAAACAAAAAGATGTACCTTTTTACATCGCCAATGATTATATTGTAAGTCCACGTTATCTTTATCCTCTACCTACTGTATAAGACCAGGGGCTGTCTGTACCTTGAGAGTTAAGCAGGCCACGTATGCTCCCGCTCCTACTGGCACTAGCCCCAATCATGAGTTCAAATTCCAGGGAGCACAAGCACTGATGAGGTGTATGTCACCACAGTGAAATGTGTCTATAGTGTGCACAGTGAGCAGGTTCCTGCTCTGTTGCTACATGTAAAAGGGAAAAAAGATTGTTATTTTTCCCTGGTATGGATATTGATGCTAATGGCCTGTAGGTTCTGTGTGAAGAATACCCAAGATGAAGTATTATATGAGAATCATGGAAATTGTTATGATTATTTTGGAGCTTTATGTCTTGGTGAATAGTATGGATTGAGAACACCTTTTTCAAGTGTTAAAATGGTAAGAGCGATTGTCCTCAGAAATGTTATTCGAATAACGGTATTGTGGAAGACACTTCTAATCCGTTTGAATGGGTAGTTGTTCCATAGCGTCTCGCAAGGTGTCCTGTGTATTAGATGATAGATGATAGATGATAGTGTGATGACACCAGTGAGACGTCTATGGAAGCAGCTGTGTTTTGGATTGCGTTGTTTCGTTGAACCTATGGCTGGCCAAAGCTGCCGGTTGTGGAGTTCTGGCTCTGAAGCAGAGAAAGCTCTTGATCTTGCCGTGGCACAAGGCCAGCAGTGGATCTCCAGGCGGCGGCACCAGTGTTCTGAGGAGCTGCCCGTAAGCCAAATTCACCTTAAGTGCCCGTGAGAGGAGTGCCATGCTGCTCTTGTCTCCCCCTCCCCCTTCCCCCATGTTCTCCCTGTATGCCTGGAAAAGAGATCACGGTTGACCGCAGAGAGCCTGGCAGCCGACCACACGGCTTTAGTATCTATAGCCCCAGCTCTTTTTACCTCTTGTTTGTCTGATTTACCCATGTGTGTGTCCCATTTATTTAATTAAAAAAAAAAATCCAGTCCCACCTTTTTATTCTGTTCTGGACAGTGGAGCTCATGTTTGGTGTATGGCACGGGTAGTGTTGTATTGAAGGTGTGCACACTTGAGATGATCGCTTTCATTTGTATCTTACTGCAGAGCACAACAAATATGTGCATAGATGCAGACAACCTAAACCTGTCACAACATTTCTTTTGTGCTTTGAGCTGTGTGGGGCTTTTTGAGGTTTGTCAAAAACTAAGTTGTCCCAAATAGCTTATTTTTGCGAGTTGTCTCAAATTTTAGTGTTATGATACAGCTGTACCCTTTGCTGGGCAATGTCTTTGAATTTTTTCTGTGGTGTGCCTGAACTTTATTTTCTGCCATTTGACTAGTTTGGCTTGTCCGGCTGTGAATCTTGAATATGTACATAAATGCGAAAATATGCAATTCATGTGTACGTAGATGCAGTGCTCGCAAATGGAACTGAGGCTTTGGAAGAGACAGCCTGAGAGCCTGCCTCAGAACTGAGAATAAAATGGTTGTGCGTTCATGTGGTTTGAAGGGGGAGATTTTTGAGAACGTACTACCTGTTCCTATTTCATGATGGTTCACTCTGTGACAAGCACATCCCATCGAACTTCTCTATTAACACCCTTCCACTATGAAAAAGGGATGTACTGTAGGCCAGCCTGGTCTCTTTTTCCCCTCCTTTGCTCTCATTCAGTAGGTAGAGATCTTAAGACCAGAGTAAGCTCAATTGGTATTTGACAACACACTAACTGACTTTGACCTTTTGTCAAAACCAGAGAAATTTTTTTTTAATTTATTTTGGTGGTTGGTTTGTTTGTTGTTTTGATTTTCGATTTTTATTTTATTTTTAAAAACAAATCTGTTTGCAGGTCAGAGAATGCTGTAAATCCTTTGAGAACAAGTTACATTTGAAAATATTGTGTAAATGTTTCTGTTTCAAGATTATATAAATAAAATGTGAACAAAAAGAATTTTAGCGTAGTTGTCATTATTTTAACCTTTCCCTGCCCCCACCCTCCCAGACCCCCAAAAGCAGAAGGCTTAATTAAAGTACGTTGAATAATAATCTGTGTTAAACACAGTTGTTACAATGATTTTTGTCACCACTGATTGAAAGGGGGTCTGAAACTACCCATATCCTGTCAAAGAAACTGGACAGATTCTCTTACCTGCAAACAGACTTAAACATGTGTAGCAAAAGTAACTGACAGATTCATGGTCATGTCTGTGTGAAGCTGTTGCAATGGAATCCGTAATTAATGCCAAATGAAACGGCAACCCACAGAACACATTTTTTTTTTATCAGAGAGCTTGCATCTGCTATCATGGCTGTTCAATTTGGGCACTTTAGATAAACACAAAACTGAGGACATAGAAAAGAATATTTAATGCCACTTCACACCAGACATTTATAATATTTTCTCCAGAATACGGTTTTAATATTAGTTGAAGTCCTTAGTCTAGTGAATCTTATTTATATTACCGCTTTGTGACTACAGTGATATTTGGCCTGAGGGGCTATATACCATCTTCTCAGAATTAGCACAGAAACCTTACCATCTGTGCCATGAAACCGTCCTTGTTTTATTGGCACAAAGGTGGACTACCACTGTGCTTCTGATCCAGTGTCTGAGCAGACACTACCTTTCGACAAAAATCAATGTCAATAGCCATCCCCTTCCTTCCTACAGCAGCTTTATGTGGGGGAACAGATGTTGAGTAAGTGGAGAGGCTCTGTCGATATTTTTAGTTACTTGGACCACATAGCTAAGTAAATAGAACTGTTGCAAGGCTTCTAGCACATATCCTTCTGTTGGATTAGTGGACATAAACAGGCTTTGATGGGCAGGCATCCGGCGTGCATTGTGTTGTCTTTGCCAGTCTTGTTCATTTGCTAAACAAAAGTGATATTTCAATACTTGGGCACTAACCGTAGCTCACAACACTGCTTCTTTTGCACAGGATGCTTATATCTGATATATTGAAAATGTTTTCAGAAGGAATATCACGGCCTCCTCACTAGCAGTATTGAACTGTTCATGAACAATCCTAGGAGTTGTATGTGTTTTAAAGGCTTGAACGATTCAAACTCTGTGATTGCACTGCCTTGGGTATGTGATGAATGAAATGGGGAATCGGATGTCATTTTGATCATTGTTTTCCTCTGCTCTCTTCCAGTGCTGCAACACTGAAGGGCTGCTGATAGGTCCATGGTTTCCTGAATACACTGCCAGAGATGGAGAGATGGTCAGAGGAAGATGCAGTCTACCCAGGGACACATGGGCCAAACGAAGATATTATTTTTATTTAAGAAGATGACATATATTTATAATGAATTGCTGATTTGCTCCAACTCCAGCTCCTTTGATTACGTGAGACACCTAAGATCTTGCAGTGCTTTTCTTTCTCCTTGAACGAGGATCCGTTTTCGAAGCATGTTTGAGTAAGGGCAAGGACAAGATGACAAGGCACAGAGCGCTACAAGGACAGAGGATGCTGGGAAATTAGCAACGGGAAATAAAGTATGTAAAGGACAACACCTCGGTTCGAGATGAAATGATGAAGACTGTGGTACAGATTGCATGTGTTAGGCTTATGCTCTCACAGAAGTGCAAAGATGAAGGATCAGGCTTTTGCTGTGCGAAGTGGTCATGAAATTCCTTTCTTTTGCCCAAAATGATGTGATATTTGTTCTAATGATGGGCTATATTTAAAGTGACATGGCCTTAACACGTGGGCTATTTGAAGTACATTTTCTGTCTATGTTTATATAAAGAATATGGGGGTTGGGAATAATAGTTGAATTTAGTAATTTATGGCCATCTGGCTAAATCAAACATACAGACATAACAAGCTCAGTACAGTACACCCACTCTTTGTCAAGGACTGTTTGCCTACTTTACCCCTCACACACTCAGTCACCCTTGCTCTGCTCTCCAACACCCCACACACACACAACATCAAAAATGTTAATTTGTACTCCCGTCTTTATGGTCCCATGATTAGTTTGTCCTCTTTGCTTATAAAACCTTCCCTATGGGGCCCTGTTTAAATTAAATGTGTAGTGATGGAGGGGGGAGGGGGGGGTCTCCAGTGACAGTGGCTGAGCTGAAATGTCAAGAGAAGGAAACATCGGTGAAAAGCTGCGTACACAGATCATGTGGCTTTCCTCTTTTGTATATATATATGCGTTTTAAAACAATCGGATGACTTTCTTCAAGTTAACATATGAGAATGATGGTTGTGGGAAAGTGTTCTGTTTTTACTGTATCTGTATATCTCTATGAACTGAACATTAAACATCTGCTTTTGCCTTTGGATGCGAGAGAGCATTTTTGTGTGTGTGTGTGTGTATATATATAAACCTTACCACAAACACTGGCACCAGAATCTAATGTACAAGAAGGAACTAGAATCCTCATTTGCAACAGAGTTGGTTATTTGCCCGATGCACACTTATAAGAAACACACCCAAACATGCAGTCTTACAATGTAGACAAGGTTTCTCACTACTGTTAATCTCAGTGGATGGTGTCCACAGCCTCTGAGATACGTCTGTCTGCATTTATTTGTGTATGCTTGTAAGCACAGCATGAGATTCACAAATTACACTGTGTTGAGTTGGCAGAGTACAAAAAAAAAAGTCAAACAATGTGTGTGACTAAACAATTTTAGAATGGACTTCAATGATTCGCTTCCCACTGCAGTTAAGTTCATAGCGAATTGCCACACAGTTTCTGGCGGTGTTACTGGATTAGCTTCCAGAACACCATGCATAAGATCAGTATCACTCAGTGTTTTAAAAGAAAGCTAGTTCAACAGCACAAGAACAGCAGTAGAACACCAATTGTACTTTTTAGACACACAACCTGATATGGACGATATAAAACCACATCTGCATTATTTGTATCAACACATTTGGACTGATAGTTGATTCATGTGAGAATGAATATGACTGCTTCACTTCAAATACACTAGCCATTCCCCTACATATTATTTGCAGGACACTCAACAACACTAGCACAGCAGGACATGATGGTCTTTTGGCTATTTTACATTTCAAAAGCAGTGGTATGGCCGTTGTGTTATCTTCTGTTGGTACCAGGATTCTGCACAAAGTTAATGGAGTAGGATCCAGAGCCGGAATCCTGATTGACCTGGAAGTTTGATGTAGAGAGGCCAAATGGACGCAGGACCATATTGCCCAAGTCTTTTAGTTTACCTGTGAACACAAACACACACGCTTATTAAAGAAGAGGTCCAATAAAGATATTTTAACTGATATTTTTTGGAGTATTTTTGTCGCTTTTCCTTGTATTTTCCAGATCCTCTATTACAAAATATCAACTCTGTTTTCCATTATTATCAATTTTCAGGCAGTGGGGTTTCAGGAGGTGCTGTCGCTCTTTCAAAAAGGCAAGGCAATGTTGAGCATACTCAAAGCAGTGTTCAGAGAGATTTGGCCAAGCGGGAGAAGAAAAGGTCAATTGTATTTTAGATCTCGGCCGTGTCCAGGTGCCCCTTCCCTTTTAGCTCCCCTATTGATTTGAATGTATTCTAAAAAGGAACATGATGGCAACCAAACAAACAGTTGATGACGAGACCGCTAGGCTAATAGAATATTCAGCACTCCAGCAGATGCTCACTTTAACTGTAGTGCATCTCTTCCCTTCTTTATTGGCCCATGTTAGGAACTGTGACACCATTTTAAGGCACCCAGCATTAAAAGACAGGAAGTGTGAATGCAAAGACAGGAAAAAAGCTCATACTCATCATCTCCTCCTTCAGCCTCTCATTGCGCTCCTGAATCTGCTGAGGTAACCTCTGGGAGTCCAAAAGAGAAGACACAATCAGAGGTAGGTACTGACATTTGCTCAATACAGTCAATCATCTCCGTTTATTTATGCATTTGACATGCTCTATGATTCCTAATGTTATAGTATGGAGTGGGCCAGGAAGCCTTCAGTGTCTTAGCCTATGTGAAGAACTCTGGTGTTCTTACAAAGTCCTGGCTCTGAAAAATGGGAAACAGAGAAAGGGGGTTGGACTGAGCCATACACTATTCCAGCCAATAAACGAGTTGCTTCAACAGCTCGGAGGGGAGGAGTGTAATTTTATTGGCTGTTGAGAAACATTATCAACACCCTTTCACCAGAATTGTGGCCTGTAACTTTAAGGTGCTGCAGTTGTTGGGTAGAGATTAGAGGTGTGAAAATATAACACATCAAATCGTATCATTCGATACCACCTCGGAGATTCAGTACACACCTTTACCATTCCATATATAGATCAATCAATAAATAAATAAATAGAAATAAATGAGTCAGCTTAGTGTATACTAATGCATAGCCTAGGAATTGTAGAATACAAATGCAAGGATGAATACGCCCACATTTCATCAAGAAATGTATTGGGGACTTGGAGGTTGCGGGGTTATTTCAAAACCGGACATTGTTTTGAATGGTACAGGTTTTTTGGCCACTAGTGGACATTTTTTGGCCACTAGTGTTCAGAGTGTAACACAATGTAAACAATGGAGAGCTAGACAAATGCTGATAGGCAACACACGACTGCTCTATGCTGTATTCTCAACCATCTTTAAATTATGTTTCCAAAAGTAAATTGTGTTACCATAAACCTTTTGATAGACTTATGGGATTAAGTATCCCATAACATAAGTGGACGGACCAGCTACTGTGGCTGATGGACCAAAACGTTTGTTTGCACCCCTGGTCACTGGAAAGTGTAAGCAGCCTTTAAATACATTTAAAAAAGAAATTTGGTGGCCTCAACTCTCATTTTGTTGTATTAAAACCAAATAGAATCAAAAGGCAATCGAACCGTATCGAATCATGAAAATTGTGTATCGTTACACCCCTAGTCGAGATGGATGACACGTACCATGCATGCTTCCCTGGCCACTGGAAGACTTGGATCTTTTTCTAAGACACTCTTGTAATCCTCCAGAGCCTCATCCAGCTTATCAGTCTTCTCATAGAGTTCAGCTCTCCGCAGAAGTGCACGCACATAGTCTGGATTCAGCTCTATAGCTAGTAAAGAGAGCAAAGACAAATGCCATGTTCAAGAGTCTAAAATATATGACCTGCAAGATTTACTTATCTCAAAAAGCCAGAGAAATAAAAAATCACAACCATCAAAACAATGTAGACAAATACACAAAAGGGCACTGATACACATTTAATTTGCATAGTATTTAGTTAGCAAGTAAATACTAATCTTTTCAACATAGTTAAAACATGAAGAAGAAGCAGCACACAATACATAATTGCCATTTTGTTCAGTATTACCTTTGGAGCAGTCCTTGATGGCTTCTTCCTTCTTATCCTTGAGAAATATTCAAAAATAAAAAAGTTAGGGTGGGATTGGAGATGACACACTATGCACATGACCTCATATCAAAACTAGTTGGTACCCTTAACTCTCGAAAGACTGCCAAATGGGCCACTGATTAAAAACAATAACATGATGAACATTTTTTGAAGATCACCCAAATCCTACAAACTACATTTTTGTAAGACTACCACTAGATGTCACCAGAGCATCGGATCAAACATCCTAAAAAAACACACACAACAGAAAATTGTAGAATGTAAGGGTTGACCCAATTAGTAGCCTGTTTCAGTACTGATCTTACCTGATGTGAGCGAGCAGCAGCTCGATTTGAGAAGAGAATAGACCTCTCTTTACTGCAGCTCACGGGACAAATATGCAAGGCAGCCGTGTAAGACTCTTCAGCCTCAACATGCTCTGAAATTTTTTTTTTTTACAAAATTTCAACACAATTACAAGAGAAGTTTAACTGATATATATTTGCTGATATACATGCTAACCATATAAAAGGGAGGGGAAATATGTGGCAAAACAAATGGGCTTTGCTCACCTCCTTCCTTAAACTGGCTGTTGCCTTTTTCCTTCAGCGCCACACTTTCTTTTCGTCTGCTCTGAGGTAGATTGTGAAGAAAATAAAAAAAATTGTTAAAATCTTTTGTTTCTGCAGATAAAAGATAGCAATCCAACACTATTTATTGAAAACAGTTTTTAAAAGCACGAGAATAGATCACCTCTTTCTCTTCCTCTGTTAAGTCCTTTTCTATCTCTTTCAGGTGCTCATCATCAAACTCTGGTGCAAGTTCTTCTTTTAGTTCAGGTTCTGTATCTGTCCAGTCGTCTTTTTCCTCTTCAGTTACGCTTTCATGTCCACTGTGGCCATGGCTCCCGTCTTCTGGTGCAACCGTAGATTCACTCGCTTCCCCCTCAAGTCTGTCCACACTTAACTCTTCAAAATTTCTCTTCAACTCACTTAAACCTGAACTGTCTGAGTCTCCACAACTTGGTGGTGCCCCATTCCGTGAATTTTTGACAGTTCCTTCACCTGCTCCGAGTTGTGACACTGCACCGTCATGTAATCTTTTACCATGTTCCTGCAAATTTTCCTCACAGTCAAAAAAGCAATCTTCCTGCGGTTCCATACTTCTAAGTTCTCCAGTAGCCTTGCTGTCCGAGTGTTTTTACTGATGAAAGCCCCTCCAACAATCAGACACGTCCCAAAGCCCTGTCCATATCAGGGACACTCAATTGTCCTTGTTTAGTGAGAGAAAATCAATTATTATTACATTACAAGAGATTCAACACCTTCACAAAATGTCAATGTCACATACCAGACCTTAATTCTTCATGGCGGCTGTGTTTATTTGATATGGCTTAGACTCAGAGAGGTTAGCGTGCTAGTAACCTACACAAAGCACCACTTCAGTCGATATCTTTTAACACTTTTTCAGCTGTACACACCTGCCAGACCTCTCAGATCACTAGAGAACAATCTCTTGGTAATACCTATAGAACTAAACATAGTAAAGCAGCTTTTAGTTGCTATGCTGCTCAGCTCTGGAACCAACTTCCTGATGACATCAAAGGTGCTCCCACTGTAGTTTCACATCTAGACTTAAGACCCAACTGTTCTCAGATGCGTTTTGTTAACTGATCAAATACACTCCACTTATTTATATTGTATAATTTAATTATAATTGTATCTTTCCTTCCTTTTGTCTCTAGCTTTTATTTATGTTATGTATGTATGTTTTTTATAGGCAACTCATTTTGTTATCTTCAAATTAATTTTGATAGTATGTCGTCATGTGAAGGAAAGATAAACAAAGCCGTCTTTCCCATCTGTCATAGAGGCTGGAACCCCCCGCGAAAATGTAAGAAAAGCTACAGCACTGCACTGCCAACTGTATCGACGCAAGACACGAGCTAGCATTTTAGCACGCTTTTGTCAGCGCCAACTCAGCCGTTTGTTGTGATGCATGCTTTTTATGTATCTAGCTCACCAGTTTTAGACAACAATTACTTACAGTTGCTTTAATTGGACACTAATCAAGACTACACAATGGTCGTAGTTCCTTTCATTCAGATCATTTCTTTACTCTTCAATACGCAACTGGAAAATATTACCGCCCATCAACTACCATAATGAAGCGTCTACCAAACCTCATAGTTTGCTGATATGAAACAGTGTCTCTGAGCAAACCATAGTATGAAATCAAAAAACAGGGTGATGAGAAGGGCGATATTAGTGTTAGTGTGGTCAAGTACGCAGTAAATCAACACTAGTCAGAGATAGCTAGCTTGCTACTTAGCTAGAAAACCGATGACATTTGTTGGAGCTTTACTATTTCTGCCCCCAATGCTAGCTAGCATGGAGAAATGGACAGCTTTCATCCTGTCCTCTAGAAGTAAAATGTAAACGTTGCAATAACATCGAAACCAATGCCTTTATATATGCCAATGAATACAGATTATTGTATAATTGACCATTTTCTGTTATTGTAATTGAATATTTAAGATGATAGCGCAAGTAAAACTTGTTAGCCACAGCTATGTAGCAAGGCATATGCTAAAAATCTAAGGAGGTTAGTTTACCCATGCGCTGACATGTACAGACAACATGCCAGAGTGGAACGAAAAACATGCCTATTGTGAATGATTTTGAAAGTGTTGGAAAGAGAATACAACAATGTTACAAAAACAACCCTGAATTATAATGCTGTCTCATGTCTTCTGAACTTACCTTCTACAACCACACGAATGAAAAAGACTTCCGCAACACGAATGAATACTGGGATATGGAGTCCTATCACGTGGGGATTACATTATAGGTGTGAGGGCCTGGCCCCTGAAGGCAAACTTCGAGATATTCCAAATATACATCCGATATCTGCGTCCCCCAAAAATGTCTTACCCATATGTAACAAAGGTTATTGTTATTATTAGTAACTAAAGTAGTAGTATTGTTGTGCTTTCCCTATCAATAACAGGCAACATTAATTATTTTAAATGCTGTAAAAAAGGAAGACTCAGAGATCTACCTAAGACCTGCACAGGAGACCAGGATAGCATTTATATGCTGTTTCACTTTTAACCATGATGATGAATGTATGTGATGTGGAAAAACGTATGTCTTCTCTGTGGTTGTGCTTGCCCCTGTATTTTGGTGCTAAATCACCAAATATAGCATATGTTACCATTTCGATGGCATCCAAAGTTATTGCATTACCAGAGAATGATCCTCAGGAATGGCCCTGATTAAGTGTTCTAAACTCAGGCCTACTGTTGGAAAATGCTAGGTCAATGCCTTGTGAAAGAGTGTCGGAGGTTGACTGAGGCCCTGAAGGCTTCTCCTTCAAAGGTAGTCAGTGGAAAATCCCCTGTCTCCTAAGAAACCAGTTTGTCCATTAGTCTCCTAAGAGACCGTCTTTGATGTCAGTTTTGTTTGCAGAGAATGTTCTCGGTCAGTACATTTTCCATTTTAGCTCAATAAAAAACCCCTTTGATACACAATTAGTATAAAATGTCCAGCATTACTAAACTTGATAATGGTCTTTCTAAATGTTTACGTTACTCCCTCCAAATGTTAAATGTAAAATAAATGATGAAAGTAAATGTAATGTCTGATTCTTATAGGTGCTTTGTCAGCTCATAAAGGCTAAGTATTATAAGTAGGTTACTATTTAAGGAGTATCTTTACAATTGATTTTTCTTGTATAAAAATATCAGAGTGTGCAGGGAGGTGGCACATTACTGCATGTGTGTGTATGTCATGTAGTGATCCCAGAGTGCTGTATGAATGTGTCGAGAATGCCATGCGATGTATGCAGCCATGCAATGACCTTGTGTCTTCCTTCTTGCAGTCTTGTGTCAATGTTAGGTTGTATTTCTGTTACCATTTTCAGTCAGTGTGATACATGTAGATGCCTTAGAGTGGGATCCTGTGCAGTTGGTGTATTTGTCCATCCTTACTCTCTGTGTCATGTAGAAACACAGAGTCCCTCATGTTTTCCCATTCACCATCAGTGTTTCTTGTGTGTGTCACAATAAATGGTAGAGAAGCCAAAGAAAACTGCACATTGGGCCTCATTCTCGAACGCAGTTAAGAAGAATTTAAGAGGAATTTCTTCTGAATTGGATATAGGACAACATTTGGCATTCATGAATGTTTTCTCATCTGGGATTTGCTCTGAACTTCAGAAGACTTTCCGAACTCGAATTAGCAGTCGTAACTCGGCCAGAGTTTTCTCAAATGCGATTCCTTAAAAAACCACAAGATGGCCCCGTGCGCCCTCTTGTGGTTTTTTGAGGAATCGCATTTAAGAAAACTCTCCGTGTTAATGAATTTGTGAGAAATCGTTGGTGATTGCGTTCACATCAACTCTACAGATCCTCGGATTAAAGTATCATTAACAATTACGTTTCACATGTAGGCCTATAGTCATGATTCTACGAGGCACCGTGATGTCATAAAATAAATAAAAGGACTACACCGGAATGCTGCGCTCGTCTAGTTTTTGGCACTGCCGTCTGTGCAAGTACGGCAATCCAGAATTTTCAAGTAGTTCCACGTTGGTGGAACGAACTGCCTAGCACTACCAGAGCAGGCGCGTCCCTCTCTACCTTTAAGAAGCTTTTGAAGACCCAACTCTTCAGAGAGCACCTCCCTTCCTAACTGGCACTTCGACTAGTGCTTAACTTGCACTTATAGCAGTTACATTACTGCACTTCGTTTTTATTTCCTATTTCGTTTTTCTATTTCTTATGTAAAGTAGTATTTATTGTTACACTAGGTCTCTATTGCTCGTAGCTTGACTGTTCTATCCCTTGTACGTCGCTTTGGACAAAAGTGTCTGCTAAATGACTAAATGTAATGTACACGAACACTGCAAATGTAAGTGAATAAATAAATAAGCACTAAACTCAATCACGTTGATATAGCTATAGTGGAATAGAATGGACACATCTACATCCTGCAACAGTCCATCTCTGCACCGTTCAAGTCATAGACATGACTTTCCGCTTTGACATGACTCGTTTACGAGTTGCTTTCGTGTAGATTCGGTCGATTCCGACTGCACACGTCACTACGGTTGCGTGCCCTTATAAGGAGCTAGCAGGGCGTGTATGTATGCAAATTCAGGAGCACGAGAACGCGCTTTCAATTTAAGAAAACTTTTCCGGGGGAGCACAGCCCAGAAAACTTCTGCTGCGTAGGACCCCATTTTCAAGCGTACATGAATTTGGCGGATGTCTTTTGCTTACGTTGTTTTTCCGAAGCCCGTAAGAAACATTTCAGAAGAAACTTCAGAAAATGTTCGAGAATGAGGGCCATTGTTCCTGCTCGACATCGCATTATTCTTTATTGTCTCAGTTAAGTAGCTCAGTAATGGTTTAATGCAACTTAAATATTTAAATCAGTGGTTTTATTAAATTATATTTAATACAAACACATCGGACAAAATTCTGTCCAAAATCTTATGGTATCTCAGCACTTTCAAGTTATAAGTTAAAATAATGAAAATTCCCATTTAAGATACAGTGTAATTATGTGGATGCACGTGGGGAAAGAAGAATAGAATCATGTACATATCAGTGTGTTACAATCACCTTTATTGAAAATCTTTTACATACAGAGATAACTTAGGGATGACCTCATTTAGATCATGTATGTAACAATAACAAATTCTTACTGTCTAATCCATCCTAAGACACACATTAAAAGTAATCGAGTTCAACTTAGTGATAAAAGTAGTAGGTGATGTCCTGAACTGCGGATACGAAGGAAAAAGGCACATGTTCATATAAACAATTTAATATTTCAATATTACTCAGTCATCTCGGGTGTCTGGAGAAAAGTAGTTGCAGCTGACAAAAAATGTTGTTTCATTAATTTCACGTACTGTCATACACACATACTACTTTTACCATTTTGCAATACATACCAAGACTAAGATGTACTACACCATGAAGACACAGAACACCCATGGTTTGAGTCAGACACAAACTGAATATAGAGAGAGTTAAATCTAATCGATCAATGATGTTTACATTGCTACTTCTAGGGGGTAATGGTATTACACATTTCAGTGCCTCGCTACAATTGCTCCTAACATGTGGTTCAAAAAGATAAATGACCTGGGTCTCTCTAAAAAAAATGAATGGTCAGAAATTGTACATCTAGAGTATGGACATTTAATGCATTTGCAAGTGACTAAAAACTGTACACTCCCAAAATATATAAAAAACATGACGTAATATTTTTGAACATTGGAGGAATAAATAATTCATGCAACGCAATGCAAACATGCTACATCTATTAACTTGCTCTATCCCCATCTATCTATCTTCGGAGTCAGGCCAAGCCTCTACTCAGCAACGTAACAAAATTGCGTGGCCATGACTAATCATGATTGAAAAGGTAAACACAGACGGTTTTCAGTCTGAACTGAGAAACAGAAACAAACACAATGATCATGATCAACTTTCTCACGTTCTTTACTCCAGAGATCCACTAAAATCTATGTTAGAGCTTTTCCCTTTATCCATTTATTAGTTTTATACGTAATGGGTATGTGATAAATAAAATAAAATATTTACATATAACATGATTGACAAATTAACATGTATTCTTCCTAATACATTTTGCTCTATTGTCAATACATGCTACATTTATGGCTTTTACAGAATGACTGTAACAGATTATTGTTGGGTAGGGGTGGGTAGGTCCCTCTCAATAATGGAAAATACAACCATATTCACGTCAACCATATTTTTGCAAATAATTATCACTAATTGTGAACATATTTAACCATGTTATATCTTCATATAGAGATACATTATATCCCTATATATCTACACATCTCATCTGTTCCAGAATCAGTTTTAAACCCTCAGTTCTGTTTGGAGCTGTGGCAGCTGAATGATGTGACGGGTTTTCTGAGTGAATCAATGCCATTTGTAAGTTGTTCTAAACTTTCTGTCTGGACTCCACCCATCCATTACCTTATGGAGATATGCTGAATAAATACATCTGATGTCAAGCATCCCAACTTTGTCCAGTTAGATGGCAATTTCCTTAAGTAACAATCATGCAAACAAGTTGGATGTTCATGCCAGAGATTATGCACTAGTATCCCGGTTAACTTATTTTCTGAGGAAATCTGACTTTTAGCAGGCCAAGCCAACACATGCTATCAGTAAACGCATAGGCTTATACTGTAACTTATACATAGCAGGGTTTGGTTAGGTCCAACAAGCAGAGTTGCCTATAACCACTTTGAACCAAATTATTAAAAATATCTAACACAGATGTTAAATATCTGTATGGGTCTCACTAAATAATTTCTTAAAGAATAAATCCTCCTAAGTTTTCTATATAGCTACACATATTCCACATATTTAGGTGCTATGTAAGCTGTTCTTACCTCTTTTTAAGATATTTCTCTGATATATTGTTTTCTAAATTGCATCTGAGGGGGGATAGTGTCCTATCCCCATGTTGAGATGAAAATGATTCCACTGTTTTCATCATTAGCTAATGTTCCATAATATTTAAAGAAATAAGACACAACCTTAATGGCAATACGAGAATATGAGTAGCAATATCTATCTATTTTATTATTCTCCCAATTTATTTCACCTTCCCCATCATGTGTGCCATCAATATAAAACATCTCTGTTCACTTCAGATGTCACTTTTAAGGCATTTCTCCTTTTCTCTACAATTCTGATCGCCGGTCGGCAGAGCTGTTTTGTCAGCAGGGAACAGCAGAGCCATTCTGCCGGGTTTGCTCTGGTCTGGGCAGACAGTTCCAGCAACAGACTGAATGTCACCTGGAAATGGGCTCCCAGACATGGAGGAGGAGGAGGACGAAGACGGGCCCCATCCCGGTAATTGACCCAACTCCGATTTGGACACTGTTGCCTTGGTAACAAAAGCAGGGCTGGGATGGATGGAGGAGAGGGTTTGCTGACTTCCATTGAAGCAGGCTGAGTGGATGTCCACATAGGCGTGGTTAGAGGAGCCAAGGTTGGAGCGGTAGTTATATGCCGTCAATCCACGATGTTTTTTGTGCCGACACTGACATCTGAGGATACGGATGAAGGCTTGCTTGAACTCGCGGCTGTAGCAAGGGTATATGATAGGATTCAGGCAGCTGTTGAAGTAACCCAGCCAAAATATCACTTTAAAAAAGGTCTCTGGTGGACGTAGGCTGGCATTAAAGGATCCTGAAAGATATAATTGGTAAGAGGCAAAGACATTTTAATAGGGTGGAAGAAGTTTGTCCACAGTTTAATTGCACTATTAAAAAACTGGACGCTGCGTAGGCCTATAATCAGAGTTAGTAGTGTGCTTAGTGTTTACCCTATTTTCTTACCACAAGATGGCATCAGTTGACATCAAAAGGCTACACTCTAGAACGGGTCTCCTTTCAGTTACACAACATTGAGATTACTCATCTCAATTACCTCAGTGTTATTTTACAGCGAGCTTGAAAGCAAGAAATATTTTAAACCATTTGCAATTCGAATCGTGTCATAAGCACTCACTTATTTTTTTTTGTGATTTAACTATTAAACCTTATCATAATGTGCAGTCGGACTCCAGAAACCTACAGACTACATCAAAGAAGCTGTTCTCAAGTAACAGCAAACTGCAAGGATGTTCTCACATGATTGTATTTGAGTCCTGATTGTTGCCTCTTTGACTCTCATGCCATCTACGGGGTGTAGAGTCTTATAACAGAAGCTTAAAGAGTCTCTCCCATTCTCCCAAACATAAACAAAAGTTAGACTTCCAGCAGTTTTCCAGATTTTCCCAATATAGCATAATACATTCAATATTCCCCATGGAATCCACCACTGGGAGAAGACTCTTTTACTGCTTGCCCTGCCGCATCCTAGCCCTTTTTTGGCCTTATCGAGTCTGACTCAGTGGCGTAGTAAAGCAGGGGCTCCGGGCCACTCTGCTATTAGCACTCATCTCTCTGGCGCTAACGCTGGTATGTTTACTCACGCTCTACCAAATTGAATCATTTTATAGGTACATCAAACTGTTGTAGCCAATTAAGCAACTGTGACTGTGTGCCATTAAGGTTTTTCTCTAGAGTTAAGATCCATTTTTTTGTGAAGAATAATAACACTAGGCACTCAACAAAAGCTTTCATACAGATGATAAAAAAACGTGGCAGAGCTCCTGGATACAGTCATCAGGTGCTTTTAACTTTAAAATGACAACTCATAATTAAAAGCCCTACATTAATCTAATTGTATTTGAACCCCAGAGTTCTGGCTGACAGTAGATTAAGTGGGTAAAGGCAGATGTGATGAAGTGAAACAAAAGCACTCTGCGGGTATTGCTATATATAGCTTGAAGTACAGATTTGCAATGGGACAAATACAATAAGAATAGTTAGAAAGATATACATTATATCTGTGTAGTAATGGGACAAATACAATAAGAATAGTTAGAAGGATATACATTATATCTGTGTAGTAATGGGACAAATATAATAAGAATAGTTAGTAGGATATACATTATATCTGTGTAGTAATGGGACAAATATAATAAGAATAGTTAGAAGGATATACATCATATCTGTGTAGTAATGGGACAAATATAATAAGAATAGTTAGAAGGATATACATTATATATGTGTCGTAATGGGAGTGCCTCACTAGAGTGTGCATCATTAATGTAAAGAGGTTAAGTCAGAACAGAAAGTGACTTTAGAAGAATCAGTGTAATGTAGCATGGCCCACTCTCAAAAGCTTTTTCATTAGATTGTCCCACTCTTGGGTTTTCGTCCTGCAGCAAGGATACAACACAACTAACACAGTAAACACTGGTCACTGGTCTTTGCAGCGTGTATGTTCTCTGTGTCCCCTTCCTACTCTGACATTACTTGCCCTTACAGTGACACATGGAGAAAATACTGCACAAATGCCTCCTCATCAGCAAAATAGTAGATTCATTGAACTCCTGCTGACAAAGCGCTAACCATGCTTTTTAGCTTCAAGGAACACTGGGTCGTACAGGCCAAAGCAAGGAATCGATTGTTCCTCTGACCCTGTGTACACTGGCCAGTGACAGCCAGAGACTGCAGTAGCAACTTTAAGTGCGCCATGCCAGCATACATGTGACCTAGCATGAGTGGAGTCTGTGTCACCTCTAAGCAAAATCATACTTTCTTTCTTGCACAAAAAGCAAAAAGCATGGTTAATTTCATGCACTAAACTGACCACATTGCTTTGATATGTACATGCCTATCATAATGATGAAGCCATGGCATGGTCATAGGGTGGGGTAATGTGCAATTGGACAAAATGTTGCAAGGATGCTCTTAGCTCTTAGAATGCTTTTAGAGTGCATTTTGCATCACTAAACACACTGCATTGATGAAAACATAGCAGTGGTATTGAAACAGATGTCAAATAGTTGCTGTGCACATCGTCAGTATTTCAATCAAATAAATATTATATATTAGGATGTCGCATTTTGCCTTTTCATGGCACAAAATGCATTTGTGTAACTTGCTTATCAAATCAAGAACTGAATCGGACTAAATGGCAAAGGCTTTTGGTGTTTGTAAACAAATTGAATCCCACATTGCATTATACCCATTAACCTATGACAGTTTGGGACCCTATAGTTAAGAGGTTGTTGCATACTATGATTACACATCAGCTGTCCAGAGAGGCTAACCAATGGGACATAACCATTATTTGCTGAAACCAATTCTATGCAAGGTCATTCACGCAGGATTGTGGCATTATTTCTATCCTACAACTCATTCAAAACACGGTACTTAAACATGTTAGAGGGATTCAAGTTACACAGCTCAATCACTCAGATCAGCACTAAACAGGAGCCAATTGCACATCTCCCTCTTCCCTATTCATTTGGCGCATGAAACTTCTGATGATAGGAGTAACAGATTTAGAATTTGACATTTAGCAGCCTGTCATAAAGGGGCTCAGGGACATCATATCCCATGTGGTAGTATCTTTGGTGATCATATCCCATGTGGTAGTATCTATGGTGATTGCAGCCTGGATGCAATAGAGCAAGGAGGACCAGTTGATCCTATGTTGACAGTGGGTTCTGTAAGAGGACCAGTTGATCGTATGTTGACAGTGGGTTCTGTAAGAGGACCAGTTGATCGTATGTTGACAGTGGGTTCTGTAAGAGGATCAGTTGATCCTATGTTGACAGTGGGTTCTGTAAGAGGACCAGTTGATCCTATGTTGACAGTGGGTTCTGTAAGAGGATCAGTTGATCCTATGTTGACAGTGGGTTCTGTAAGAGGACCAGTTGATCGTATGTTGACAGTGGGTTCTGTAAGAGGATCAGTTGATCCTATGTTGACAGTGGGTTCTGTAAGAGGACCAGTTGATCGTATGTTGACAGTGGGTTCTGTAAGAGGACCAGTTGATCGTATGTTGACAGTGGGTTCTGTAAGAGGACCAGTTGATCGTATGTTGACAGTGGGTTCTGTAAGAGGATCAGTTGATCCTATGTTGACAGTGGGTTCTGTAAGAGGACCAGTTGATCGTATGTTGACAGAGGGTTCTGTAAGAGGACCAGTTGATCGTATGTTGACAGTGGGTTCTATAAGAGGATCAGTTGATCCTATGTTGACAGTGGGTTCTGTAAGAAATGCTTTAGAGGTGCTATATTTCAATCTCTGTTGCAATACCCCGCGATAACAATCTAAATCCAATAAAAACACAAACTTAATAATTTCATGCCCAAAACCTCAAATGAAGTTCGTAATTTCTTAAATTCTTGCTGATTAGCAAAATATTAGTAACAATATGCATTCTGCTGTGCTTCTGCGGTTTCAAAACACTCCCCATTTCTGTCTCTAAGTCAGAGTATAAACTATTTTTGAGCTTTTTGAGGTAGCTGCATAATGTGACTCTAACTATGGTGGCTTTTGCAGATTAAATTATGTTATCTAATACCTCTCCAAAATATCTCAAGCTTTGGAATGCAATCTCTGGACTGGTAGAAACTGCTTCTATGCTTCCCTCGTGGTGGTATTTATTATCTGTTTTGTCCTTTTGTTTGTGTTCCTGAGTTAAATCTGCTGATGTTCATGTTGCACAGATAGAGCCCCTACAGGAGTACGAGTGAAGCTACTCATATTTTACATTTACCTCTGCTGGTCAAGCTTTTGGGTAATATGCTGTCTCTCCCTGTATGAAACTGTTGTGGGACCTTTTCTATAACATCTATAATCTCCCTTAGTTTATCATCATTTTCCATGATTGATATGATGTGCCACTATTGGACATATCTGTTGTGTATCTTAGGAGTAGGCGACCTCGGCTTGCGTGTGTGTGTGTGTGTGTGTGTGTGTGTGTGTGTGTGTGTGTCCCATGTCGCCACCCTAAATGCACGTGTGTGTTTCTGTGTGTTGTTTGTGCCAATACACTGACTTTGACTTTGATCTTAGGAGTAGGCTAATGTCTAGTGACATTAAGCAATCAGACTACAAAAACATGAGCTATTTTGAAAAGTAATAGGCAGAGTAGTCAGCTATATTGGCAGCTATAACGAATATGGTGATTACTAAAACTTCTACAATATGTATATGTCATCGAACTGGGAAACAAATCAGTATCATTTGCATGTACAGCAGATAACATTTGTAATTCTAATTCTAGATTGTGACATCACACTCATCTCATCAAAATTTAATGAGGGAGAAACATCACTGTTCGTGTGTAAATTATCCTTGCCTCCAATTACAATTTTGCTGTCAATCAGCATCTGTGAATCTCTGATTTACTTCAAGCTGTCAATTTATATATTTAGTTGTATGACCATGACTGTTTTTTTAATTATTCTTTGCTCAGTGTAGCTTTCTGCTATGTTGTCTGATCCCATGTCACAGGTACAGCTGACCTCCTGACACATGTAGACTAGTGGGAGATATAATCTCATTCACGGAAATGACTGCTGTATCCATTTCATAAATGTACATTAGGGCTACAACATACTACATATTGCAGAATTTCACTCCAATGAAAACAGTGGGGTGATCAATTATATAAAATCAATATCAATTATATTATATATATCAATAATATATTATATATATACCAAAGGCCCATGCAGACACTTTTGTGCGTAAATGAGAGATGATCCACTGAATTCAGGTTAGGCTATAAGGATGTAGCTAATGAGTATTGATCCAAATTATGCTGACAGTGATAGAATCAGCTAACAGCTCACTTCAAGAACGCTGAGATCACAGCAAATAGAGACAGTTAGTAAATGAACCTCTCAGATCCGTCCATTAGCTTACCTAAGCAAAGGCCTATGTGACTTCCTGTTTAAATTACCTTACATTACCCACATAATACAACCAATTAAAATGTGCCATCTTTTCTAGCCCCCTCAGTGGCAGGCATATTATTTGTGCTTTTCAAATGAAAGTGCATCCTCTTTGTCAGTTATAACACCACCCACTGACTCACAGGTTCTCCTCAACAGATGGTCTAGAAAGATAGATAGATAGATCGAAAGATAGATAGATAAATAGACATATAGATAGATAGATAGATAGATAGATAGATAGATAAGATAGATAGAAAGATAGATAGATAGATAGATAGATACAGTAGATAGATACATAGACAGATAGATTGATCAATCACAAATGTTCCAATCCCTCCACAAAGCCTTGTAGGTTAATGTTTGTGTTTTACACCTTAAGATGCTTGAGATAAGGTTTCTTTGTACTGTGTGTAAGATTGAAAGATGGGTCATTCCACGCCAAACGGGACAATGGCTCCCACTCGACCGTCTCAGATTTGGCTGAAAAAAATCAAGGTTGTTCATACACTTCTTAATAGGTATAGTCCAAAATATTAGCTCCCTACTCCCAATAGTTTTGTCACAAAAATATGTTTTAGGGGGGAGGGAGTGCCTGTACTTGAGATGCTTTTTTAGCAGCGTTTTCTGAAGAGCCATTTTCAAATTGCTATTACTAGAAAAGTATTTAAGCTAGCTCCTTCAAACTTTATAGGCTTTAAATATGATACCATTACTTGAAGATTATGGACTTCCAAGGGTGTGGCTTGGGTATATCATAGTATTCGGGGTACTTGAATTTGCGCGAAAATTTTACTTTACGCTTTGTTGCAGCATCTTTGAAGGCCTGTGGAAAGCTCAATGTTAAAGCTGGAGACTTGAATATACTTTTCTAGTAATAGCAATTTGAAAATGGCTCTTCACAAAACGCTGCTCAAAAAGCGTCTTAAGTAAAACATCCTATTGTAACAAAACTATTGGGAGTAGAGAGCTAATATTCATATTAAGAAGTGTATGAACAACCTTGAATTTTTTCAGCCAAATCTGAGATGGTCGAGTGGGGAATTTTCCTTAAATTGTCACGTTTGCCGTGGAATGACCCAGATATGCTTTCTTTCTGTCCCTGAGGTCCTACAATATGCACTTTGGTGTATACACAACGTCCTTGTTCTAATGAGGTACATGAGGAACTTAGCAGGACCATGGGGACCTCCCTTGGGCAGACATGAGCCACAATGTGACATACCTGGCCTAAACAGTAGCTGTAAAAAACTGTAAAAATGGGACTGTATGTGTGTCATGAGTTGAGTTTGTAATAAGAAAGGGCCTTGCCCCACAGAGCATTGGATTTGTCTCACATCTGTTACCTGTTTATTTACTTTTTAAACTGTGTGGTACTGTCTATGTTCCGTGTATACTGAGAAGACAAAGTGCCCCCCCCCCCTCTCTTTTCCATTGCTCAATGCACAGTTAGCATAGCATAGAACATATAGTGGTCTGGGGCAGTGCAGCTACGGTTTTTGACAGAGCATCCACTGCTTCCAGTTGAGTTGCAATAGTAGTCCTTCAGAGTCTGACTATCAGGCACAGGTTTGGTTTATGAAACAACCTCACTGTTCCCACTAACATTTAGACCTAAATCTACCATGGCTGTCCCTAGGCGTATGGTGCAAAGAAATTGGGCTCTGCAAGACTAACTTCATGCCTGTGTTCATTCTGGTGTTTGATTACCAGACAAAAAACACTTTTTTTGTGTTTGTCTTTTTGTTGATTGCCTTGCAACATAGGACTTAAGTCAAATTCTCTGTTGAAATAATAGCTTTTTAGAAAAGGCCATCCAGAGTAATCACATTGCATTAGTAGTCTGACATATCTGACATATGCTCCCCGAATGCTCCTAGTGTACACCTGCCTGTCTCTTTCTTTCTCTCATGCCCTCAACAAAATACTTTAGAGCCTCCACTTGTGTCACCCTCTTCCCTTCCTTCTTTTTGACAGATTTTAGTCACTTTGATTATGGTGTGACTGAACCTGATACAAATGGTTTGCTCAACAACATGGAGAAAATATGAACAGAGGATGATTGCATCGTCCTGACTCCAATATTGAGGCACAGACTTGCTATTTTGGGGACAGCTTGTTTCTATTTTAGAGAGCTACATCAAGTTGGGGTACACAAATCAAGGATGCCATAGTTGGGAATGCATTTCATGATTTAGAGAGGCAGTTGTTCCTGGCCGTGAATCATTTTCTTCAAGGGAAATCTGCTATGGATCTCCTAGTGATTTCTTGAAAATTTGCCAAATGCAACAAAACTGCTGAAATATTCTTAAAAGGACAAACAGCCTCAACATGTTTTTATAACTATTTTGTTTAATTAAAACTACTAATTTAAACTACATTTTTAATTAAAATAACATAACATATAGGCTATTTCCCTTTTAATATATAAAACAATACTTGACCATGTAAACCATGCCAATCCAAAGAGCAGGACATTTTCAGTACATGTAGTAATGGGTACATTTATAGTAAGACTGACAACAGATAGCTAATGTGAACTGTGGAGGATGCCAACCTGTGAACTGAACAAGTAATGTAAACTGTGCGCGATGTTTTTTTGCTGGCATATTTGATAGTTGACACTACAATAATGGAAAAATAAATGTTTTGCCACATAGCCTGCACCTTTTTCATTGCTATTTGCCATGTTCCTTTTACATTGAGAAGTATGAAAAACAATTGCCTATAGACCAATGAGGAACATTATTCACACCAGTATCTACAATAAAAAATGAGAAGGAATGGGGTGTGAAAGGATTAGACCTGACATCAAGGTGGAGCGCGATAAACTTGAATAAATCTGGCGTGTCTTTTCGCAGGGATTCATATAAATGTGATTATTATTTTTGAACAACAAATGTGCTACTACACGATGATAAACACACACTGGCGCTAAATAAACGGCGCGATCAACGATAAGATATTTGGGGGGGAATCTTGACCGTTGCTTCTTGACCTTTATTTAGGGGCCTGTATTCCAGTGCAACACATTTACTCCTGCGTCATGAAACAAGAGAGGTGAAGGTGTTCAAGAGAGAGTGTTTGTAAAGTGCCCTCACTTGAATAAATGCGTCCTATCTAACTGTAATACACGTCACTGTTGAAAATGTGTCAGGGTGGTCATCACTGTGAAGTCAAATATTCACTTACCAATGGGCAATGCGAGGAAAAATGGCAGCCAACATAAAATAAACATGCCCACTACGACTCCAAGTGTTTTAGCAGCTTTCTTCTCCCGGGAAAACTTCAGTAGCTTCAGTGTCAGTGAGCTCCTGGCTTGACCCTTAGATGTCCCACCGCAGTCGTCTTGTGTGTTGGAGCCTCTATAGTGAATCCGAAGCGTAAACTCATTTGAGTCCATGCGTTCCTTCATGACACCTGCCTCTAAATTCTTAGTGGTCCTTTTGGCAACAATATACACGCGCCAATACATGGCAAGGATAACGGCCAGTGGAATATAAAATGAACCCAAAGAGGAAAAAAGAGCATAAAAGGGCTCCTCTGTGATAAGGCAAACGGTGTCATTCTCTGAAGGAGGTTCTTTCCATCCCAGCAAGGGTCCAATAGATATTACAATGGCAAGAGCCCACACACCAAGCATGGCAAAAATCGCTCGTCTCTCCGTTACAAAACATGGATATTGCAGTGGGTAGCGGACTCCAATGTAACGGTCAATAGATATTACGCATAAGCTCATGATAGATGCGGTGCAACATAAAACATCCACCGCGGCCCATATATCACAAAATATTCTCCCAAAAACCCAGTAGTTAAGAATCTCCAAAGTAGCAGACACAGGCAGGACGGTAGTGGCCAGCAACAGGTCAGCAATAGCTAAATTTATGATAAAATAGTTTGTTGGGATACGCAAATGTCTGTTGCAAACAACAGACAGAATAACAAGTATATTCCCAACTATAGCAAATACTATGAAGGCGCCGAGGACCATGCCCAGTGGCACGGCTCGGGAAAGGGTAAAACGGCTGGTATCATGTGTCTCTGTCACATTTGTGTTGTTTAAGTTGGAGTTATTTGTCCCTGATCTCTGTAACACTTCGTGCAGTTCTGTGGAACCATTGTTCCAAATATCCATGGCATCATCAGTATAAAAACTCATCTTGACCATCCAGCTCATCCATATCAAAAGGCGTGCGGATCATCTTCAGTGCATCACAGAACAAACACCACTGTTTATTCTCCAAGTTACAAAAGCCGTGCGTAAACTCTCGGTAACATAGGGAAACTGTTTAACCGTCACTTTTTGTAAAAGCCTCCTTTATAATGTTGGTTCAATCCGTTTGCATTTTCTTTCAATCTTCGATTTTCCATCCTACACTTCTTTTGCAGTGCTCCCGTGGAGGTGTTCCAATCTATTCTACGCAGCGTCCTTGGCCACTCCTGGATTTACAGCAATGCCCCTCCTGTTCGGGCTCCCTCCCCCGCTCTCTAATGCACCCGATGTAACCTGAAAAGATGCATTTTAAGTTAGGTTAGCCCTGTCCACAGATGCTATCTGGTTTGCAAACAGTTGCGCTGTTTTACCTCGCTTTTCAGTGTAGCCCAAGCTATTGAGAAACGGTGTTGGTGGTGTTAGTAATGACCAGTAATGCCAGTAATTACATATACATGTATTGATCAAGTGTGTCGCTGTACCCCTCACATACCAGTCAGTCGGATAGATTTGGCTTTAAACTAACCTGAACTTTATCGCATCAGAATAACTCAATTTAAACCTGGAAAGTAATGCATAACTGAATAATTAGAATGTTATTACATTCTAGCGAACAGGCAAAATCAGATCTTTTCACTTAACATGTCGATAATGAGAGACAAATACATGCATTCACTCACCTGCTATTCTTAAGTAATATATAGTTTAGTGGGCACGGTCTTATGCTTACACAAGACAGTGGGCAAGGGTAGGCAAGACACCAAAACATCAGGTAAAAAAAAAGTAAAAAAAAGGTAGGGCAAAAATCAAAACACATCCAATTGCTAACAGAAAAATACACACTAACATCAACCTAAGAGAAAACCAATGGACATTCCATATTCGAACATTATCACGGAATTAAAAATAACGCACTCACTCTCGCATTCGCACTGGCACACTATATGTCACCCACAACACTCGGAATACACACACGTGCACAACATGCTCACTGCTTGCAACAATACTTTGGGTATGGAATTTAACATCTGCAAAAGGCCTCGCTTCACACACACCAAGCTTTCTGCATTCCCTGAGATATAAATCAGATTGGGCTGCCTTTGCAGTTGATCCAAATTGTTAAATTACGTTTGGCATCGGTGAGTGGGACAGCAAGATTAATGCATTCTGACGCATTAAAGATGCTGAGCACAGTGGAAAACCACACCAAAGCATTGTGTGTAATCTAAGAGGAGTGGTTATAAACATGAACACAGACAGACACACACATACACGTACACACAAGCACACCTATGCACACACAATCTACATTACCCTCTCACCCAAATCCCTTGTGAACCATCCAGCATAAAACACCAACCACACTTCAAGTGAATTAAAGAGATTAAATCTGCCCTCCCTTCTTTTGACTAACAAATAGGAGAGGGTGATGTAGGAGTAAGATATAGAAAGTCAGAAACATTTTGACTTCTACATCATAGTGTGCTCTCATCTACATAATTTGTAATTTCTGGCATGAGCTCATTAGGGTGATCAGGTGTCATAGCAATTCAACCCTTTGCCCTGCATCCCGCATATTGAGGTAATGTCTGGCACTTTCATTTGGTTTTTAATTGTCAGAAATAAGAACAGAGGAATGCGGGTTTTTTTTACCCACCCGGCACATGAGCTGCTTATGTCGTTGCTGCATAGTTTGTACTCTATTTAGTAGCGCTACGTCAAAGGAAGAAACTTGGCTCATACAAATGCATCATGGCGAGGCTTTTTCTTAAAGAAGAGAGCAGTGAAGGCAGTCATCAAACTGTGCAGACGTGTGGTTGGTGAACTACGTCTCAAAAAACAAACTTGCACAAACTTTGCAAATAAGGTAAAGGCTACCAGGTGACATCATGGCTCATCATATCTTTAATTTAGCAAAAAGCTGTAGCCTGTATCTTTGATGGCCTTTACTTACGCATTACAGTTCAGAGACAAATTCTGTTTTCTGTTGTCTCAAAATCAAAGTTTTGGGTTACCTCTAAACATGCCCCACATTGTCCCACACAAACTTACTACTCATCCCACATTTGGTCTGTTTGCATCTGGTCACCCTAGAGCACATCCAGTGAAAATGGCAAATGCTGTCAATGCTCCCCTATCATGAATCAAAGTGACACGCAATAAACAGTCATAGAAATTAAGCATTGACCACTAAGGGTATTTTGGCTGCTCTAGGATCACAAATTAATTGAAGAGAGCAATAGAAACTGCTTTGACTGGGTAGCCCAAATGTATTGCATTGGCGTTGTTTTGATTATGTTCATGATTGATTTAGGAACAAAACAGAGGAGAAATTTCATAAGGTTCATTTCTTTCTCATGTGGCTAACTATAAACATGTTTTGAAAATGTGTTATGTAGAAGGAGAATATTATAGTGTTCATTTAAGAGAATCATCTTAATTGTAAGAATAATGGTCAAAACGGACTGTCTGCAATACCATTACCTTCTTCTTCGAAATATATTTCCTCAGGGATGTATAAAGTTCATGCCTCTGTAATTCAGTATTTGTGATGGAAAGTTGATCTTACAACCAACAGCTAAGGACTCTGCTGTACCATTCTGGAATGATGCTATTCTGGATGTTTTGAGAGGACTCTATAATGGCTTATAGATAAATCACAACAATTCATGTCTGGACCCAATTTAGACCTTGCAGTACTATTATAAGAGATAAGTATTATGAAAAAACAGCTAGTTAGGATTTTATTCCTATGCCAAATTCTTCATTGTGGGAAATGCTATGATGAAGAATGGTAAATACAATGTGTATTCTTATGATAGAACATATTAGTTTTATTTACTCATTAACAGAAAAAATACATCCTATGCAGATCACAATTTAAAAAAGAAAGTCGGCACAAAATGGCTTGCAATGTAAATTGCTTTTACCAATAAACACTTTTCACAGCGCACAACCACTTGAATCTGACTGAAATGAGTGTGGCGTAAGAAATCACATATTTTGAAGATGAACCGTATCTGAAAATCCACCTGTGAGAAATGAGGAAAGTAAGAAAAAGGACTCACTGAGTGGGCAGATAAAAGTAGGGAACGTTTAAGCTGTCACTGGTAGTAAATGGTTTATGACTGCCCTTTTGACCTCGGGGGTGGGGAGTATATCAGAATTCACTCACAGGACTCCTATTAATGCGCACGACTGGCAAGACTGCCATACTAAAATTTCTGTAACATAGCAGGAATGCTTGGCCCAGGTTCTACAAAGCAAAATGCAGATAAAGGTCATCTCATGACCTTTTAAAACAGATCCACATTAGCAAAGTTTTCGCTGCTGTTGCAGTGGAGACTCCAGGCTCGATTCCTTAAAAAAACTTTGTACATACATTTTTTCAGTTTTCCAAGGGGACTCTATATCAATCTTTTTTTTACTGAAGACTTTTATTTAATATAGAATGAGTACCAAGCAGCTCCCAAAAAGCTTTAAAAACAACATGGTAGTGTAGAATGTATTTTACCGGTTCTTTAATCTTTTATATGATAGTCTCACAGGCAGGCTAAAAGCAAACCAGTAGGTAACACTAAATTAAATTGTTTGAATGGGTTGAAATGCAATTTAGGACTTAGATAAAGTCAGACATTAGATAGGCAGGCTAATATGAGGCCATGTTCTGTGCGCGTGATGTCTTTAGCTCTCAGCTGATTCAAATATTCAAAAATGGACTACCTTTTCTGGGCCACTATTGTCATTCTTTTCTTTATTGTGTGTTATAATAGGCAGAGTTATATCACCACGTGGTAAGTGCATTATTGGTTTTTATTACATTTGCTTGGGAGTAGCTGATTTATCTTCCATCTTATACACAGCACTTACACACTATACTTTTCCCGCAGTTTTTGTTTTGTTTTTATTAATAAAATCATAGATACCTTTTCTATATGTGTTTTCTGTGTTTCTTTAACTTTATCTCTTTACTATTTCTTTGTTGTCTTTAAACTAGTGATCACGACAGATGGAGATGGCAGATATGATAAAATCATCCGTTGTTATGACTTCCATTGGCCCATTGTACAGTGTTACGCTGGGAATGAATTGCTCTGGTTCTTCATTGGTAGTACACCGTGAGGGATCACAACTGAAGGTTAAAACTGAAGGCTGCCTTAGGCCGTGTACAGTAGTATAGCATAGCTGTTGATTTTAGAATATTACAGAATGAAAAATCACGTAGTACTGTAAAAGTGGAGATAAGTGTAAGTCTGAATAACTAACTTGTCAAGCACACATCCAGTAATTCTGCTCTATGATCCTTATTTCCTTCTTGGCCTCCTGTGTGGATGTCTGTGCTGTTCCTGTTGCGTGTCTCTGTTCTCTAAGTTCCTGCCATTATTGACTGTTCAACCGTTCCTGTGGCCTGCGATCCTCGTGTCTCACCTGAAGTTCTTCACCATAATCAACCACATTTATAGACCCTTCTATGTCAAGCCCTCTTTGCCAGGTTATCTCTATGAATTCTCACATCAGGTTCATGCCATTGATCTTTGCCTATTTCTCCATCATTGACTTTGCCTGTAATTTGGATTCTGAACGTCTTGTACTTTTACCAAATTCTGGATTTTGGATTGTGTTGACCTTGCCTGTCCTTTGTTGTTCCTCTCCCCAAAGGTTTTTGCCTGCTTCGGGCTTTTGACTTCTCCCTGTCCTTAACTGCTATCTGGATTTCCCCGTTCTCTCAGCCTCTATGTATTGAAACTGCTTTTTGACTGGAGTTCCGGCACATCAGCTATCATCATTGATGAATTTGATCAAACCCTACTCTTGCTGATCTTTTGGGCCTGGTTTACACAAGTTGTAAAGAATAATTGATGGCACTGAATCACCTAGTCTTTTCACTCCACAGTACACAGTATATGTGATGGAGATAATTTCCAAACACTGTTAATGACTTATATAGAATATAATAATCAAGTGCCTTGTGTTATTAATTACCTTATATGAATCATGTACTTATGTAAGCAGGAACATGGCTTTTCTGTGTTTCTGCGTGTGTGTAACTTAGGATATTCGCTGCCACTTAGTCTGCATATCTCCAAGAGCATGTTTAGACCAGAGGTGATAAGCTTCTTCCGACCTGGCAAAACTTCCATCCTTGCCTCGGACGTCAGAGATCCACCACGTGGTTATCCCTGCTGAACGCTAAACTTCTGTCTATATAAACCTTGTGCAGCCTTGTGCTGGGAGTGAGCCTGATTGCAATTGTTGTTGTTGTTTTTCTAATAAATATACTTATATGCAGCTCCGGAGTCCTGAGGTAACTAGGGTGCATTTTTACCTAACAATATGTGTGGTGTTAAGATGGTGTTTAGAAACAGTTTAGATTTCTGAACGGAATAATTCATTTGTTTGTTTATTTGCAGGTCTTGCAAGAGACTTTGACTGATTAGCATGCACACATGATATTTTGGCATTTAGTTTGTAATGAGGCATAGAGAGACAGATTTCAGCCTTCAAAACTATTCCCGTGTTCCATACACCGCAAAGCTCCGGGAATGCAACTGTATTCACACTTGGGAAATCCCATACAGAACAGAGCAGGACAGAGGTTTAATATTGACACAGCACAGTGGGTGGGTGGACATATACGCTAATACACAGGGAATCGCAAACAGGCACGTACACATAGTATAGACTCTAAAAAAGGACGGAACACGAATACATTTTAAAATGGAACACAGAATCGAACATTAACCATTCTAACAGGCACATGCGCACAGCATTATGGGGCGAATTAATAAACACACACACAGAAGAGTACAATCCCCCTGCATGCTACCCTACTTAATGACAAAGAAGTGGAGTAGAAGGTGAGGTGAGTACATGAGCAGAAATGCACACTGCATTCAGTTCATCCAAAAAACAGTGATCTGTACAAGCAAAAATATTTAACATCAGATCAATACTTAAACCTCAGACTGCTTCAGATGTGCTTTTCAGTAGAACCTCAATATGTTTGATCATGACCAGTACACTTCAATTTCTCTGAATGAGGACAGGAACATTAATGCCACTGCCCCCAAGGGTTAGTATTCATGTCAGTGCGTTAGGGTGAGTCTGACTAATGCATGAGGGGGTGTAAATAAATGAACATTGATGAATTTGTCAGATTATAATTCATCCGACAAACAGGCAAGCACGCTTCACACAGGGTGTCAGGCTAGAGGGAGGAGTACGCAAACAGACAGAGAATGACAACCTGCTGGCAGCAACAATTATGGGATAATGGAACATGGTCATGGTCACTATCATGTCAGGCAGCTGGTGCCACAGTCATAGGCACATTGAGAAATCAATAGCAGACTCGGGGTAAGGAACACCAATTTACCTCTGCTGACCTTGTGTGTAATTGTGATCATTTATCTTTGGTCCATTGATATAAAGATAGAACGATTTTGCATTTTCTTCAAGATCCAAACCTTGTGTTCAAATCATGAATTTCCCCATGACATACTTGTTGTCAGAATCGAAACGGTTAACATGGCTGAAGGGCACTTCTCCATGGGCGGAAAATGTCTAGGATGAAACAGGTCTCACGCATCATAAACGGCCCACATGCATTCATACTCACTTCTCATGAGGATGATGGTTTTACCTCAAATAAATGGATGAATGCCTGTATAACAACGCAAAGGGTTACAATATGCTATGAATGGTAGAGATTGTTTCATGATCAAGAAGAAGTGTTGACATTGATTTGACTTAATTTAGATAACACTTTCAGCCAGATGATGTGGACCTGACAGATCTGTATGCGTAACTTTGTAAAACATGTGATCATAAGGATTCTAAATCATCTAACAAACCAACAGGTCTCCAACAGGTAGGGCATAATGCCCAGTGATAAGCAAGATAGACATTTACCACCATCCACACTGTACACGGAAAGCAGAACACACCATAATTTACTGCGGACAGATGGATGGAATTGGTTTTCCCCCTTTCACATCTCCTTCTGTCGCATGGCATCATATAATATCACCCCCATGCAGCTGAAATCAGATGGTCAGGAATAAAGTATGACCGCCTGGAAAAGTCTGACCGGTGGTCAAGTCCTGGTAATGGCTTGGGGAGCAACAATGTCATAAATCAGAGGACACCAAGAGCCAACAGGAACAGACTGAAACTAGAGAGAAGACACTTCATTAGCAGTCCATTAATGTATCCCAGAAGTACTCACAAAAGTGAGCAATATTAGTGTGTTTGTATGATGGCAAGGGTCACCATACATTTTTAACCATCATTAGAACAGAATCTTATTTTTAACCATCATTAGAATCTTCAAATTGGTTGTTTTATGTCCCTTTCCCTTGTATTCCTGTATTATTTTACATATATATATATAAAATGCATATCATGCATATCATTTTTTTTTTACTTCAATGTATTAACTTTTCATTGTACCCTCGGCACCATTCTAAATGAGGGATTTTTTCCACAATGCGTTTTCCGAGGCTTAAATAAATAAATAAATCAATTTGGTCTTGAGCGCTGTGCAAATTAGCAGTCCATTAATGTATCCCAAAAGTACACACAAAAGTAAGCAATATTAGTGTGTTTGTATGATGGCAAGGGTCACCATACATTTTTAACCATCATTAGAATAGAATAATTTGATCTTGAAAGCTGTGCAAAGCAGTCATTGACTTCTTGATATGAACGTGACGCAACATGACGTGCACATTCATGATACAATGTAAAGACGTCATGCAGCTAATACAGGACATTACATTTTGATCTCACTGTGGAGATTCTCATTTTTATTGAAGGATAACATGATTCCCAGGATAAATAGAGAGGTGTTTGTACAACACCTTGAACATCTTGACTTCAGCACAGTTATCTTATACTGTTCACTATCACTAGTTTATACGGTGGCCTTTAGGGAAGGAAGAGGCCTTGTCTATGT
This sequence comes from Clupea harengus, assembly GCF_900700415.2. Lineage (NCBI taxonomy): Eukaryota > Metazoa > Chordata > Actinopteri > Clupeiformes > Clupeidae > Clupea > Clupea harengus. Next base: position 7,416,891 of record NC_045159.1, on the reverse strand, counting down.
TTCTCAGTTCTCTAAAATGTCTGCAGACATCAGAACGCTGAGCATATACTGTAGAGGTGCTGTCTATAATATCTCACCACTCTCTACCCACTCAAACTTCAAGGGGTCTTCCAGTTAGCAGTTGGAACTGACAGCCTTACCAATCTGGATTGTATGTGTGAGTGTGTGTGTGTGTGTGTGTGTGTGTGTGTGTGTGTGTGTGTGTGTGTGTGTGTGTGTGTGTGTGTGTGTGTGTGTGTGTGTGTATGTGTGTGCACTTGTGTGTGTGTGTGTCTGCATGTACGTAGACACAGACTATAGGGAGAACAACACAGGACTAGATTTTCTGCATTAGTACCAAGAGATAGAATGACCTTTTCAATTAAGGAGTTGCAATGCAAATTACTGGTTAGAAAATCAGTGTATAAGAGCATGGATAACATCGTGATGAATACTGAATATGTAATAGCAGGAAAGACTGGTTGTTTTTTTGTCCTTAGTGTTTTTTAATGAGAATTCATTCTGGCAATGAATGAGTGCTGCGGCATGAATATGGAACGGCCTTTTTTCCCTCAAGAGGAGAGAAAGAAAATAAGCAGTGCAGACAAAAGTAACATCTGCACACTTAATGAATCATCTTGGACTCATAATGACAGAGTCCATCATATTACCATATCGACAGCATGAATTTTCCCCGCAGATGACGAGACACTTTATTCCACTTCATACAATAGGCAGCACCTCCTCACAATGAGGCATTCATTATATGAGTTGTGTTAACTTCAAATGATAAGAAAAGGCCTATATGAGCACAGAGAGCTATGTGAATTACACCAGGCAGTTTTCTTATTACTAACGTACATGATTCTGTAAATAGGCCAGGGTATCTTTGTAAATGATGATAACTTTGTAGTGATTGTTAAGATTGAGCATTTTATCTGATGGCCCTTAGAGAGTCTTCTTATATTTTAAAACCAAATCTACTATATCACTTTGAAGCTGTCGCTTTTAAAGGTAACCGCTGAATGGTTTGCTACGTCAGAGAAGAGACCGATAAAACACAGTAGAAACAGTTATTTTCTAGTTTCTTTACAGGTATTGAGGTAAACAGACGCAGATGTGCCTCTGTAGGGATTGTTCATTAATTAATGAGCCTGTCATTGGCGAAAACAAGCAGTTTACACTGACGCAGATGCTTGCCTCATAGGGCTGCAGAGCCGTTGTATAACCGTTTTGCGATTGCTGGTTTTAGTGTTCTAATACTGGACCAATTTGAATGGATAAGAGTCCCTAGTAAAACTTTGGACACAAAAAGTTTTCCTTTAAGGCTTAGATCTCCTAAAAACATCCAGATCTCTGAATTAAACTGAATATGCCATTACTTGGGAGCACTCAAAAGAGAAGAGACTCCTCTCAACCTGATTCCCTATAGGCAGAATGACCATACCAAACATTCAATTGACATAACATAACGTTAAAGGTGGATTTTGTAACCAATGTGAACTCATTCTCTAATGCATGATCATACTTCTCAGGGGGATCTTCTGCACACCCCTCACCCTGGGTTCTTTGTGGTATGACCATACTAAGGTGTGAGCTGTAATTGGAGGCAGGATGAGACGGAGGCTGGTTTGTTAGAACTAAGCTTGTGACTTAGATCTGGACGTTGTGTGAGGCCCACTAACCAGTAGCACAAAGAACATCTCATCCTGTGTATAACATATAATAAGCTTATAACAAAATAACGACTACTTTTTCTTACCCTCTTTTTACTTTTACAGACACAGATTATGAGCAAATAAGTGTGTCATAATAAGAATGAGGAATTGGAACATTTTGCATTTTTATTCCAATATCTGCTGCTTAAAATACTTTCGATTCATGTCTTGAGGTAAATAGCATTCACAATTAGATTTGTTTTAGAAACTGAAAGGGAGGGGTGAACTAATTTCTAGCTGTCTTGAATCAGAAGTTAAGTTATTAGGCACAAAGACTGGGAGTGTTAAACGTGAAGTGTTTTCAATCTAAAGTTAATCTACTTGGCACCAATATCCCAATTAAAATGCATGTGCATGTGCCCCTGGCCTTCCCCGACTCATTTGGGTGTTTGCAGTTCTAAAACAGGAGCTGAGTCAGCTGCACCGCTGCCAGCTCGGCCCTCAGTCATCCTCCCCTGCTCATCCTGCAGTAATGAAATCCACTGTCATTAAAGCAGTGACTCCACTCACTGGACCATGCCTTGTTCTCTTCTCTATTTCATCTCTACCCCTTCAGCCATTTTCCTCTGTGTTCCTCTTCTCCCATTAGAAAAAGTGCTGTGAACAAACAGTTTATACTTGTAAAAAAAAAGCATCAAAGTGATTCAACCACACATCTCTTGAGATAATGACACCAAACCATGAGTTTCAGATGGACTTTTATCGCCTTTACCATCTTTGAGCTTGTCTAACGCCACTCCACACACTTAAGCACCGCTCAGCACACACTGAGTCATATCTACACTGAGGTTTGTTTCACAGGTCATTCTTCTTCTCTTTACTCTTAAGTGATGACTGGCACTGTTCAGAATGTCCCCTTATTCACTCAGTAGTGAAGTAGTTTAGTGAATCAGCCATTTTGTTGTGGCGCTGAACTTTTCAACTATAAAATTCACTGTATAGTGCACTGTGAAATCCCCATGATGCATTGCAAATGGTTCCATTATACCACAATTCATTGCAAGGTGAACCCACAAAAGAAGAAGCAATTCGTTAGTTTACATGCTAATTACCAGTTTGTCACCTGAATTTTGTATTAAGCTATGTCAGAAAATGCTCAGAATTAAGATCCACCACAAATGTTTCTTCTTGGTTATGCTTTCTATAGGCTAGTTTAATTCATATTCAGTAAAGAAAATCTTGTATCACTATTGCTATGTTAGCGCCACGATGTTGCCAAAGCATAGAGAAAAAAGTTATCAAGGAGAAAAAAAAACCTTTGTTGGGAAGAGCCTATTTTATGAGGTTTTTTTCCCTAGAAGGTTCCAGGATTAATAAGGTTGCCCTTGCCAGAGATGGGCTACTTATGACCACGCAGCATGACTTATGTGTCTTAACAGTGAGCACTTCCCATGAGTCATGTGAGGGTGTACGTGAGGGTGTATGTGCAACATGTGCTGCCTCCCCCCAGCATTTCCTCTAACTACACAGGAACACATACACAATTTTTTGTGATGACACCAACAAACACAGTCCTTCACACTGCGGATTATCTTCAAAGTGGTGAATGTCTACAATGGTTTACTTCACCACTCAATCGCACACACAATATATATTTTCTATATCTACAACCTCACGGCATAAGTGTCAGGTTAACTATAGTATGTTGATGTGACACATTGATAAATTACATTATGAAATTATGCTATAAACAACAACATATAGGATAATATGTAGACATGTTTTGGCCTGGAAAGAAGCATGATGAACCAGACATGCAGTATTCCCCGCGGCATCACTCCCCTCATACCCCATAAAGATAGAGGATGAGAGAGAGAGAGAGAGAGAGAGAGGAGATGAAACGTCTTCCTTACTCATATGTGGAGATGACTCATCTTATAAATAATCTGGATCTCCACATCGACACACACCACACATACACACAGCAAATCAGAAAGTGTCATAAACACTGCCATAAATAAACTGAACTACAAACCCGAGACTGACACCAAGGTGACCACGCTTAGTGTAATTCTCTGACGTCATCTTCAGTACTGAGGTTGTTGTTCCAACCAGACAGTCCAATTAAGTTATTGCCTGCTGTGATTGGGGCACGCGCACAGACATTTTGGACAGTGGTTCCTACTAAAACTTGGTACCCCCTGCCATACCCCATCTGTCTACAGTAAAACATGGCCGCCAGACCATGGTAGGGGTTAAACATTCAGGTTTCCTTGGGATTTCACACACTGTCATGTACCTGAATGGTGATCTGTAAGTCATGGTAACTTAACTGTTCCCAATTCAAATGTATAAATGAAAAAAAAAAAACTACTTTACACTGTTGTGTAGCTAACACTGTGTTGCACACACACTCTCTTAATGTAATATGCATGAATCTGGATAGTTAGCATTGTACATGTACATGTTACTCAGCAAGCTTGTTAGACTGCTGATGTTATACAAGCACTAAGAAGGCAATATTGCAATGCAACAAAAATATTAGAAGCTGTGCATTACTCATATGAGGAGACTCTTTTTTTAATACACCTCGGTGGACTATCATGGTCACGTGTAGGATGTATGAAATAAGAAATATATTGATACAATTGTTCCTATTTATAATATTGTCCTACCTTACCAAGCGGGTCAAATTGTTAAATATTTGTAAAGGCTTACAAAAACACTTGTACCGGCCCTTTCTGATAACAACCATGATGTGAGCAGGAATTTCTGTACTGTTTTCACCATATTAGGTGTCTTTGTCTTGTGTAACTTAAATTATACCGATAAGGAGATCATCAACTGCTCTTCGGACACAGCCCTCAGCATGTTTTCCCACACTATTCTAGGACCTTTGTTCCTTGCGCCTGGCATTATGGCTTGGGTGGTGTGACAAAAAGGAACAAACACATATTTTTGTGCTGAGATCAAACACTGCACTCTTGTGATTTTAATTGAGTTAGGTGGCAGCCTTCAGGGGGCAGAGGAGCCACCATGTGGTTTAATCTGTTTAATGCACAGTGTGAGTGTGGGTTTTGCTTGGTTTAATGAATAAGGGTCTCTCAGCGAAAATGGCCACTTAGAGCAAATGGCCTACATTAGGGCATAGGCGCTGTCTAGAGCTCTCTGTTTTTGGCAGTTAAGCCACCTGCTGATATAAAGTGACTTTAAGGACCTCAAGTGGAAAGGTAACCTGTTTCCAGTTCATCCTAAGCTTTATGTAAAATGGACAAGTTGATAAACCAAGGGCTGGTATTTATTTTACGTTATATCTACAAAATCTTTAGCACATGTTTAAATATAGTCATGAGAGAAATCTCCCGTTTGCATGCCACAGTGCACAGTCCAAAAAATACACATCAACATTGTGTATATAATAAATAAGTAATTCCATCTGCTACGATTATGCTACTGCTACTGCGACTATGGGATGAGTTATAGTCTTGTGTATATGTGTGTGGACAAAGGTACACATTCTCTCTCGTTTTTCTCTCGGTCTCTCTCTCTCTCTCACACACACACACACAAATACATACACATTTTTGAATGTGATTTTGTATAGTAAAAAAATCACATTTGGCAATAAAAAGCCATTGTTACATTCAGCGGTGTTGTGTGCATTACGAAGAGAAGACCCACAGTGCCCTCCTGTGGAACAGAGACATCTGTATCATACATTGCAGCATGGACCGAAGATGCCTTGCTCCTCCCTAAACTAAAACTCTGCTGTGTAACCTAAAATGCAGAAGTAGCCTAAACGACAGACCACATACTAAAGGGCTTCCAGAACCACACAGAACCTTCCAGAACCACACAGAAGTTTAATTTCCCATTTGAGACTCCTCCGCCCTCATTTCTCCGAATGTAAACTTGAGTGCCGTTTTTGTTTTGGAGTCTATGAAAACAAACACGATAATATCAAATCTATTAATGGGATTTGTGCACTAGTCCCATGGTGTATTCTCTTGGGGCCGTCAGTGTGCTCTGTATAGATATCTAATGGGTTCCTTAGAGTGCAGAAGCACAAGCCAAATTAGTCTGATTATATAATATTCTGACAGTATGTTTTATTTTGTTGGTACAACACAGATGGTAGCAAGCATTCTTTGGTAAGTAAATGGTGCCTCTCAGTAAAGCTTTGTGCATGCAGAATGAGGGGTTGTATTTGGGCCCCAGACAATGTGCCAATCACTGAGCGGAACTGAAAGAAGTCGAGTCACACAGTGTTGTGCTTACACTGCAGTAAAACAGTCTGAACCGTTTGGCAAAAGGAAGCTGAAATAGAGTGCAACCTCAGGGAGAACATAAAGATTGAAGCAGTGCGCCCAAGACTCTGAGAGTTTTTAGTCTTATATTTCTAACTATTATCTGTGAGCTAATGTATTTACCAACAGCATGTAAACATATGTCCAGAAACCTATAGCCAGTGAAACATTTTTTTTACAGCTGTATTTGTTTATACGAATATGTAAATTTGCAGAGTAAAATATGTTCAACTTATAATGAATTTGGTTTTAAGCTATCTACTTAACACAGACCCAATATCACCATAAAAATGCATGTATGCTCTCTCAAGATAATGGCCTCTTAAATATAACTAAATGTTAATGCTATGCTAAACTGAAACACGGATACCTCAGATACTTGTTGATGAAGATATTATTTATTTTATTACAATAATCATTTCAATGGAAATTGCAAAAAAAGCATTTCACACCAACAACAAAAAAACAACCTCAATTCCAGAACTGAAAGAACAGAAAATGGGAAATACTCTGTCAACCTGTCGGGAATGGAAAAGCATGATCTCATACGAGAGGAAGTCATGTGTCCACACAAGTTTATTTGCGGTTGTGTTCACCCCGGGAAGACACTCTTCACAGAGACACTGTCTCACCATGTCTGCTGCCTGCTGCTGCATCTCTGTATCCTGTGTCGTCCTTCACCTGCTCTTATGTAAGTACTTGGACTTAGTCAGTATGTAAGATCCTACATTCATTACCATTCATTTTAAGCATATAGGATATAGAAGTAGAGTTCATATATCTAGTTTAAAATGTCTAAAATACTACACGGGATGCTCAACAACAAATGTTGAGGACCATTCAATATTGATTACAAAGTCTAAAAAATCCATAATTTTAATAGCCTTTCTCTTAAATTTTCAGGTTTAGTGGGTGTAAGTACTGACACTGCAGTATATGGCACTGAAGGAGAGAACGTCACTCTTCCATGCTCCTACAATTCAGAGTATCATGGCCCAATACGTATATGCTGGGGAACAGGAGATATACCAAACATGGGATGTAATAACAATATTATCACAACTGATGGACATAAAGTAACGTCTAGAGTATCTGACAGATTCCAATTATTGGGCAATTTAACAACAGGGAATGTTTCTCTGACTATCTTTGATTCGATGCAAATTGATTCTGGAAAATACTTCTGCCGCATACACATCCCTGGATGGTTCAATGATGAAAAGCATTCAATCAGCCTTCTCATCAAAAAAGGTAAGTTTACAGACACTACCAACCAACGTTTTCCACAAGAACAATACTAGAGGTAATACAACACATGTAAGAACTGACTCAGTGTTATTTTAGGTTTTAGTATCTTCTCTTCAGTACCTTACCCATCATCTCAAAGCATGACAACTGGACCCTCAATCACCGAATCTCATACAGAAGGTAAACCTAACTTGGTTGATTATCAATCTCCTGAGATTGTGTGTCACCCTGTGAAGAGGACATCAGTTTATCTACAAGCCAAGTTTTCAGTTTATTTAAAGTTCCTCTTTTTTTCTCTTACGCTTGAAGATCACCAGCACACCTTCCCAACTGGACCCAACGATACAACACCACAGTACAGTGAACTTGTGAGTATTAATACAACAACAGTAAAAATACAGAAATAAATAAGTAAATTAAAAATAAACTACATACATACTTATCATTATATGCATAGGATAAAGCGCCTTGAGACCATTTTATGGTTTTGGCGCGGTATATTAATAGTTGAATTGAATTGAATTGAATGGAATTGAACAGGAAAGTCCACAGGTTTCTCATCTCCAAGGAGTGCTGGTGGCTGCTGTACTGCTGCTGGTGGTGGCTGTAATTGTGGTGGCTGTATTCCTGATGAGTGAGTTTATCATAACTATGCATTTTGTACTGGTTAAAGTACACGTAGAGGCTTGATTTCCTTCTGTGGTGATTACTTTTGGAAAACCTGAATTTAAATTACTTCTTCTACAGGAAAACGACAGAAAAAAAGTGATCAGGATTTTCAGATGTAGGTTCATTTTTACATATATGTCCCCCAAAATTCTAGGTGTTTCTTATATAAAAAAACGATATTATTTGTGCTTGCATTGTGGTAATTATCTCTATCAGTAACCCTTAACAGAGCTAATGAAAGTTCATTCCACTTTTGTCCAGCAGATCCCAGGCCTCTGGCAACACAGCAATCTACAGCAACTCTGTCAGCAGTGTAGGACTCTTCTCCAGGGAAATGGCAATAGAGAATGTCTATCATCTGGAAGAAACAGATGTCTATGAAGAATGCCCCTATTAGCATTAGACACTCTCCATAATATAATGCTACATGCCCCCAAGTCCACTGGGCGCAGGCGCTGCATCCCCTATAGTTACGGGAGGAGGTAAATAAACACTCAAAGACGTCATGGGACAAAAAAAACGCTGCTCCACCTACTGTTCTGGCGCTGCATTATTTTCAGCACTCACAGCCTTCGAAGAACCATTCATCAAAAAGAGTCCATCCAATCCGTCCGCCCGCCCATCCGTAACAGAGTCGGAGTAGCCTAAATCAGCCTTAAGACAAGCTGGTAACATAATTAAACTACATGTGTCATTAACATAAATATCTACATTTGAGACCACAATAATAGCCAACTTGAAGAACTGAACAGATATTGCAGATATACATTGTTTACACTGTTTAACTTTTATTTTGTTGTCATTTCATATATTTGGGATCCAACCGTTAACAGGCAGTAGGGTGGGGTGGTTAAGCTGAAAGGTCCCTTGCTCTAAATAGATGTTTTTCTCCGAGTCAGGAGTTAATTCAGTATCTTTGAATTGTACATTATTCACATGGCAACCCATTTGATTTGTTTAGTGTCTTTTGTAAGTTCAACTTCTGTTAATAATATACAGAGCTAATAAGAATGCAACAGGCCATGAAATAAATGCACACAACTTCATGCTCCATGTTTAAGTTTATTTCCACATTGTATGTAATATTATTTTCATTTCAATGTAATAAATTCTTTTAACAGTAAAACAAACAAACGTTGTTGTAGTCATTACCTTAAAAATATAACGGACTCCTAAACATTTCTCTGTGGTTTTATATATCCATTGTATTTGTTTCAGACTTTTGAGTCCTTGAGGGAACTTTGAGGGTGAGGGAAACATCATATCAATACAAACAGCACAACATATTACATCAGGTTTGTAAGAATCCACTCACTGAGCACATTTCTGACCTTCGTGCAGTTGGTTTGCATAAAGCATGACCACAGAACAGATCAAAACTCCCCTCCACAATAGTATCCACCCCATCCCCTGCCATTGGCATAGTGGTCAGGGTGCCTGTCCTGCTCGGAGATGTCACTGGCAGCAGCCATGAGAACACAGAAGTCCATTCACATGCTTTCCTCCGTGTCTTCTGGTGGCACCCGGTACCACTACTACTGCTACCGAAGCTCCCCACAAAACACACTTCACACACGGAATGGCTGCTCCGTCAAGCTCAGCTCTGCTGCGATGGATCATTCTTCTAATAGTCTCAGGCAAGAACATGAAAACACTTGAACCAGAAATGCTTAGTGATGTTGGCATGCAGTTTGACGTTTGAGTTAATGTTCGAAAAACATTCAGAGCCTTAAGCTTATGCTGTCTAAGAATCTGGTTATCTATCGCATGTTTGAGAACTTCAGCAAAGGCATTTGCGCTACAAGTAAAATGATCTGTTACAATTGCCTTTTTATTCAGGAGTTGCTGTTGATTTTTACATTTACAAAAATGTACTTAAGAAATTAGATTCTATGCTTTTATTTCAATGCAATTATGTCAGACCACAACACCAGAGCAGTTTACTCTGAAATGTTTGAATAGTTTGATATTTCACAATGTTGATACAGTAGAAGCAATGATTATGATGTTTAGAACAAAGATAAAACCAAAACGATTTCCCTCAGGTATGCTTAAGCTGAGCCTGTCGGATACATACAGAACTACTAATGTAGGACACAAATGATTATTTCAAGAGAAAAATATATTTATAACCGTGTAGAAAGAGTACCTTCCGAGATGATCAAGATAGTCAATGAGTGCACTGATGATAAATTAGTTAACTTCTGGGTAACTTTTGTAACTTTTGATGATGATTCCGACAGTGACAAAAACAATGAAGTCAATGAGCTCAAGATAGGAAAAACTAATCGGTTTAATGCTCTCTCATATCTAGGGGCGGCCCAGTCATCGGACCAGCCATTTAAAGTGACAGAGGGGAGCTCTGTTGTCCTTGCCTGCCATTATTCAGTGAGGCATCATGGCATCAGCCATGTATGTTGGGGACGAGACTGTGGGACCTTCTGGTGTCACGACATTTTAGCGCAAACAGATGACAATGGAGTTATTTCAAAAATCTCTGAGAGGTACAGGATTATTGGTGACATTCTCTCAGGCCAGATGGACCTGGGCATTCAGAAAATCCAGCAAACAGACAGTGGGTCGTATTGCTGTAGAGTAGATATAGATGGACTTTTCAATGACAAAAAAGTGTCCTACACATTGAGGGTTTCAAAAGGTAAGTGCATACAAGCAAAGCCATCACTGAAATACACCCTTAGTGTTTTAAACTTCTATAAAGAAGCGACACAAATCAAACATAACATGGAACCATTTAGATCTGAGTATTCACTTTCTAAGTACATATTGTGAGATATATATGTTATTTGATTATGTATATATGTTTTGTCTTTTATGCAACGTTTTCTTTAAGTACTTGTTTCAATTTAGCTCCGACTACAACAGCACCACCTGCACACAGCACAGAGCCTCCCCCGGCCCCAACAGGTGAGCTAGTGAGCCTTTTAGAAAGAGCAAAATACTTAGTTTAGATTGGACTTAAGAGATTTAGATAAAAATGTTCATTATTTAGCTTGGGATGAAGAAGGTGATGCTAAGCAATGCTATAGAGCCCAAGTAATCTAGTATTGTATGGGAGAGGAATCTCTGGATTGCCAAGGACAAGTTTTGGATTCAGGCGAGTCTTGAAATTACTTTGGCAGGTTCTTGTGTTGTTCAGTGGTTCACTTGATATTACAGGTTATACTATACATTCACAGTAATAACACAGCTAGATAATCTTGCCATGAGTTCTATTTCTTTGTTTTTGTGCCGCACTTGTTCTCTTGCAGTCAACAAAAATGATTCAGCAATGCAATAATCAGTGAAATAATCAGTTTGACATGTGTATCACACTTTCGACAGGACACTGGAGGAGTGCCATGTCGTCACATCTTGATATTTTAAGGCGGAATTTAAGTCATATTCAATCTGAAACACTGGTGAGTCTCCAACATTCTCCAAGCGATGTAAATGTATCCATGCTCTTCCAATGGAGCCAACCTAATACATAATATCCTTAAAAAAGAATAAATCAAACTCCAGAATAAAAATGATGACTTATCTGAATTCTTCTCTATCGTTCCCAGTTTGAAGACTCCTCTCCAAGCATCACGCTCCAGATCAATATACCAGTGCTCTCCCTGTCCCTAAGTCTTTTGCTGCTCTTCGTGGGTGCTCTGCTACTGCTGGGTTTCAAACTTTTACTCACTGTTTTACCTACTGCAATGACCAACACGGCAGTGTCAGCCTTGAATGCCTTTGTTGTTTTTTTTAAAGCCCAACATACCAATGTATCGATACAGGACTGTATCTAGGGTCTGTTTCTAGACTGCCACCTGTTACCTCATGTCCGGCTACATTTTATTGACACATTCATTACATTTTGCATTTTCACTATCGCTTAAAAGGAAACAAATTGTAATCCAGGTGTTTTTAGTTATACCCTATTGTTCTTCTCTTGTAGGTGGACTTTACAAAAATTCTCTAGAGGGAGGATGGTAAGCAGTAATGTGACAGAACAAATACACTTTTTCACCACATTTGAATATTAGTATGTTTTTCAGTTGGAGGCGGAAATGGTAAATGAAAAATTATAACTAATCGTCAATCCAAGTAAAATAACACTGGTAGCTAATTCCTGTCTTGATTTCACTCTGCAGCTTGCCATCAAAGGAGCCACCTCATATCATCTATGAGATCAAGACCAGGAGACCAATTGCGGAGAATATCTACACCCTTGAGTAGGACATCAAACCTTAAAGCCTGTGGCAGCTCCACAAGTTGTATTATTGCAGTAACTCTAGCACACAAACACAAGTCATTCAACCCGTTATTTTACTCTACACATTTCCATATATGCAAATCCATATTCAAATTATAATAACACATAAAAACCTTAATGTTTATTCTGACTTTGTCTATTGGTGGACCTGAGGTTTTGTTTCCATTTGTTGTTCTATCTTCTGGCTGAGATGTCTATTTGATCGAGATGGTATTTTTTAGATGAGAAATGTGGAAAGTCATTTAGACTTTATTAATCATGTATTTGTAAGTAATGTTGCATAATTGTGCATCAATGCTAATACTGAGTAAGAGAAAATGGCTTTCCACATTTTTGGGCTGTGTTGTGAGAAGCAGGATATCAATTGAGTTGAGCACATGGGGGTGCCAAACAAAGGTCCACCATAGTGATCAACATAAAAGATCAGCCTTATTAATCAGTTTCATAAAATAGGTACATTCATTACCACATCAATAACTAGTAAAGGCTGAATACCTAGATCGTAGAAGTTGGCAGAATGCAATCATGTGTAACATTATCCAAACCAGCATAGTATGTAATGAACAGCATTTATTAAACAGAACATGAAATGGTGAAATACACAGCAAATGTGATCTAACTTAATGTACAAAACTAATGTTTTAAGAAAGGCAGTGTGTTTGTGTGTGCACATGAGGCGTGGGCATGTGCACATGTCTGGCTGTGCCAGGAAGAATATTTGTAAATATCTTTGTACAGTTTTTACATGTTGTGCATGCATGTACGTATGCATCAGTACACAGGCATGAACTGGTGTTAGGTCAGAAACCAAGAAATGTGGAAAGCTGGAGCTTTAGATTTCCTCTCTGTGTCTTCATATATGTCACTACCTAATAACCATGAACAAATGTCATTGTTTCATTGGATGAATGAAGTAGCAGTAAATGAACAACACAGTAATGATTGGTAAACGGCTGCTTAGTCATGTTAACAGTTAGGCTATGCTATTTATTATCCTTTTCTTATTGTAGCCAGCACTGAAGGCTGAGCAAATCGCTTACGCATACAAGTTAATTAATTAGTTCTACCAAGTTTAGTTTCAATAATGAGACTTTTTTTTATTGTCATTCAAATGAACAAATATCCATGACATGAATTCAATTAAAAATAAAGTATCAACGATCAAATTAAGTAGAGTCCTTCCACACTTTCCCCCTGAATAAACTCAGTCTCTGAGCAGTTTTGTCATGTGTCATGTAAGGTCAGGCAGAGAGGCCTACGTGCAGAGATGAATGTCAGGTCAAACAGAGAGGCCTGTTTTCTAAAACCATGACAATGCAGTTTCCACCGATGCAGGTGTTCAGAGGCAGCCACATATTAATTAAAGGGTTATTGCATAAGGGACGCGGAATGAGTCAAAGGGCAGGCAGAAGTTCCCCAAAAAATTGTAAACAGAGTTTTGAAAACATAACCGGCCATAACCGGGAGTGTTGAAAACATTGATAAGGACACATCTGCTCATTATAAGTCGTCATTGTCTTGAAAGGTGTTTGGGCAATTAATGAGCAGAATATTCTGATTGGCTCAACTTGGATAAATGTTTAGGTTTGAGCAAAATATTCTGATTGGCTCAACTTTGATATGTTTTTAGTTTTCGATTGAAAAAACATAGTGAGGGAAAACGTAGTATAAAAAGTTAGTGCACTGATTTTTGACATGGACCACCAATTGGATGAAAGTCTGTAAGATTGAATACACTTCAGTTCATCGCATTCGGTCGTCTGACTCTCATTCAAGTATCAACTCTAGAGATTGTTTCGCTACAACATTCTCTCACTGAGCCTCTATATGGGATGATTGGGGAGACCAGGTACAGTTGTAACACTTGCATTTAGTTTGCAATAAATCAGCATAAGCAACACATTTCATTTTAACATATCGTATTTTCCCTACTGTTAACCGCACCATCAAATTTGGAGAAAAACTTTGCGTTGTGTTTCCTGTTCGCTGTGGTTATTTTGTTGCTATGCTAGCTAACCAGCTAGCTAGCTAAGGAAACGTTTTAATAACCTTATTATACAAATGGAATAGTTCCATTTGCATGAAATGGCAGTCAGTTATTTAGCTGATGTTACCTGTGCCTGTGCAGCTTCATATTAACGAGTTCATATTCACACATGAGCTCATCACACGCTAGCAGCTGCCAACTGTTAAGATGGTTCTCTTAAGCTAAATATAGCTAAGATAGTTACAAAGGTAGGGCCAATGATTTACCGCGATAACGGAAAACGGACGGAATTCGCGGAATGAACACTTTGAAACGGAATTGCAACTTTGAAACGGAAACATCATTTTGTGCATACAAATCGCCCAAATTCCCCTGTATTTTGGGCTGCAAGGCTATATTTCTTTCAAATAAACACAACAACGATTGCAACGATGAACAAACATTAATTAAAGAACAAAACCACTGAGAAAATGTCACGTCTGCGCTGAACTCTGCGAAGAGAAATTCCTGCATTAAAATATTGTGACACTAACAACATAACGCTGTATCATGACAGTCTGGATGATTTGAAGTGGTCATTTATTATCACACTAGCATTCAATTACCACGGCAAACTATTACGCTGAACCCGAAGTAAAGTACACAAAAGTTAAAATAACAAAACCTGTAATTATTACTTGTGAAGGGATATCATTCACGTTTTACTAAACCTAGCCACGCGAAAGTGAACGAGAGAAATTCCTGCATTAAAATATTGTATCATGACAGTCTGGATGATTTGAAGTGGTCATTTATTATCACACTAGAATTCAATTATCACGGCAAACTATTACGCTGAACCCGAAGTAAAGTACACAAAAGTTAAAATAACAAAACCTGTAATTATTACTTGTGAAGGGATATCATTCACGTTTTACTAAACCTAGCCACGCGAAAGTGAACGAGAGAAATTCCTGCATTAAAACATTGTATCATGACAGTCTGGATGATTTGAAGTGGTCATTTATTATCACACTAGCATTCAATTATCACGGCAAACTATTACGCTGAACCCTAAGTAAAGTACAAAAAAGTTAAAATAACAAAACCTGTAATTCATTACTAAACCTAGCCACGCGAAAGTGAACGAGGTAAACAAATCCTTTCTGTTTCCCCTTCTGAGTCTATGCAGGTCACGTGAAAAATTATCCTAAGATCCGTATCCGAAGACCCAGTCAAAATGAACGAATCATTTCTGTTTTCTCTAGCTACCAGAGCCTATGCAGGTCACGTGGAAAATGAACGATGAACGAGATCTGATCTGTATCCGGCAGATGAACGAGTCGTTCACCTACCGACCGTGTCTTCGGGTAAATGAACGATCCGGCAGATGAACGAGTTGTTCACCTCCCGACCGTGTCTTCGGGTAAATGAACGATCGGGAGGTGAACGATTCGTTCATCTGCCGGATACAGATCTTCGGGTCAATGTTTCGTTCTTCTGCCAACCGAGTCTTCGGATCAATGATTCGTTCATCTGCCGGATACGGATCTTTGGATCATTTTTCACGTGACCTGCATAGGCTCAGTACTGGTAGCTAGAGGAAACAGAAATGATTCGTTCATTTTCCGACTCGGTCTTCGGATACGGATCTTTGGAATATTTCCCACGTGACCTGCATTCAACGAATCATTTCTGTTTCCTTGGCTGAGCCTATGCAAGTCCCGATGCGTGGCCACGAGAAAATGAACAAATCTTTTTTTGAGAGGACTCGTTACTCTCGAGTCCTTGTACGGATTCGTTCAAAATGAACGAATCGTTCACGAACGACACATCACTAGTGCATCTTCATATAAACAGGAGTTCATATTCACTTCATATGAAAATGAGTTGATATCACACACACTAGCAACTACGAACTGTTAGCTAAGATAGTTCATATCCAGGTTAACTGGCATGAGAACTTGCACACCTTTTGCGGAGGTTTGTGCTCCATAGCATCCTGCTAAATACAGTCTGGTAGGAATACACGACACCCCTTACTTTATCATTATGGAAGACTGAGTGTGAATGAAAATATGTTATCCATCCGATGTTGTTTTTTGTATGTGAAAGATGGAGAGGGACAGAAACCCATGTGCGCTTTATTTGGCAGAGTTACTGTGCGCATTACTGACTGGGGGGGGGGGGGGGATCGATGTATAATTAATATACATCTTTCGTCTCTATATTTACGTCACAAGCATATGTGCCTTACTTATTCACTAATATCCATATAAATCAGGGATTTTCAACCGGGGGCCCCCTGGTGGTCCGCGACGGCATTGCAGGGGGTCTGCGACATGAGCCTATGATGATCGATTACCATTGAATTTTTGTATTTGTATAAATTCCCTTTGATATTTCAATACATTTCCAGATTACTCTTGAATATAGTGAAAAATATCTAAAATAAGGAAAATATGTCAATCTAAATAGTCTGAATACATTGCCTGAAATATACTGATGTAGATTCAGCGAAGAATTGACAAGTGGTACAGGCGGAATATGTGTGCGGGGGGGGGGGGGGGGGGGGGGGGGCGTGGCGACGGCGGTTAGTGATCTACCCTGACAATTTCACATATTTAAGTGTTATGGGCAGAATATCTGTCCAGGGGGGAGGGGGCGTGGTGGCCTCGGTTACAAACACGCACGCGCGCGCAGGCACATCAGTGGGCCGCGAATTGCTTTCTAGTCAGAATGGTGGTCCCTGGGACAAAACCAGTTGAAAACCCCTGATCTAAATGCATAAGTGCCTTTGTACCATGTTTGAAGGGGTAAAGTCAAATTCGTGGCGGCAGCCATGCATTATTCAAACCAAAATCAAACCAAAACGGATAAGGGTTTTTCTGTAAGTTCTAGTCTTTACAGCATTTGTTTTCAAAATTCCAGTGAGATAGACCTTTACAAACCAAGTGAGACATTTTTTGTAAGTAAAACAGGGTTAGCACTTTATGATTAAGCCAATTCTACTCATCATACTTGGGAGGCTTCAATTGCATGCCAAATATCTGCTCATAATAGAGGCTAGCCTATTTCACTTGCTAGCTATACTTGCTGGTTGCAATGGATTGTATAGGCGAGTGTTAAAATGCACATTACTGTAACGGGAGTGTGCTCTCCCTCTCCCTCTCTGTGTTGTGTTATAGTGGATAAATGACGTGATTGCACAACTACCCTGGGTCTCGCTACTTTTATTGCCTGCTCTTGCAAACACCCTAGCACTGGGGGGGGGGGGGGGGGGGGGGGACACAAACCCTTGCTCTACCCACGCCACACCCTCTGCTCCCTACATAAGTGTGGGAAAATAAAAACACACACGCACACAGGCATATAAAAAGGGAACTGAAAAGCGAAACACCTCTTGTGAGGAAATTCAGGGAAACACATTCAACTCCATTACATTACAATTGTCTCAGCTGACCTTTCCTAATATTTAAGAAGATAATTGGAACATAAAACATTGTATGCAGCTAATGATTATACTAGCATCTAGATTGGAAATCACTGACCCAAACAACCTGTTATTTGTGTTACTTAAAGTGAGTCACATGACGCCACATCTTAAAAAACATGGGTCTGATGAGGAGACAGTTGGTTTGAGAAGATGAAAGTTTTGGATCCACAGGGCGTCTGTAAAATCACTGCAGACACTGACCACCTAGAAATGTCTGATACGTGGCCACTGTCAAGTATAAGGGGTTTGCCTTTCCATTACTGCATGCATCTCATACCCTCATTGCCTTTGATTACTCCCTACCACGGCTATTGCGGTAGATGCAATTGAAATTAAAGTACCAAGACTTACCAGCATCAATCACCAAGTGTAATTTAAATTACCATCACGAGAGTAGAAAACCCAGCTTTATTCGCAAAACATCACTCAATGGACACAAAAAACATTTGCAATTGTGTTTTGTCAACGTTGAACTAGACTAGAAGAGGTTTGGTTTAGACCAGTCTCATGTCACTACCGGAGTTTGGCTGGAAAAGGGGAAAAACATGTGGTACTCAATGGGAAGTTATACCATGTTTAGGTAATGCTTTAAAGTATCAGCAACAAACTTGACAGAACGGCTAAAGACCCTCTCTTTAGAGTGCTCAAAAATTCCATCTTTTTGGAACTATGGAAGTACTCAATAAGAAAAAACTAATTTTTGCTAATAAAGGTTGGTTTGTTTGCTTCGATAAACTAATACATTTGTCTTCTGATACCTTGCCTGATCGCAAGGTTGACAAGTCAACCGGTGCCATTTTCATTACTCTTGCTACAAAGTCTGTCCAATGTATAGAAAATTGATCATATCATCTTCAGAACGAGTCTTACAAAAGTTTTTAAATGGATTGATTATGCCACACCTACTTTGAATGATGCTCAAACTTGATGGGCAAAGCAATCAAACAGGACGTGTCACCACATCTCTACCAAAAACTGGTAGACTGGCATTAATCTGGTTATAATTTCCATAAATTATATATAGAATATTTTCTTTATTTGAATTGTGTTACACTGATGACTTTAGGTTATGGTGACTACTTTAGTAGTAGTAGGTAACAATTATTTATCATATTTATCATCATAATTAACGACCTATACGTCACTTTTTGATTAACAGGTCGGTTTGACAGAGAGGTTGTCGTTCCTGTTCCGAAGCCAGTGAGGGCTGGGCAGGTGCCAGTGATACAAGAGGAATAGGGCAGAGAGAAGACGAGGAGGAGGAGAAGAAAAAGAAAGTTCAGGTCCTAGCAAAATTTGACACCCATTGATTCAGTCACAAAAGGCACACAGTATGAGAGTATGAGTGAGTACTCGAAGGTTGAAATTACTTAAAATGCTAGTTTTATAGTAGCCATGAGAAATGTGTTAAGGTTAGCTAACCTTAGCTGAAGCTCAAAGCTTACCTGTTCAGAAATACAAATAAACATACAAATAAAACGTTAGTCAAGTTCTATATCAAACTTTTCAACGCTGAGGCACGAAGACAACTTCAAACGTGGCTTCTCTTCTCTCTCGTCTCTCTCCTTCCCGCGGTTTGCGACCTTTTCAGCCCAGTAGCACTTCAGTGCATACAAAAGTGATCAAATAAAATACATGTTCCATTCAAAAATTTGAATATTACATCTTACACTATACATTTCACTTTTCTAATGAAATCTTTTAAACAAAAATCTTGAACATGAATTAGAACACATGCATGGCATTTTATACCAATCACTACAAACTCCAACTCCCAGATTTCCTTTCATTTACCCCAAAATGAATAGAACTGAGATAATGCACTACATAAGCTTATTTCTTGAGCTTAATACTTCAGTAATATCCTATAACTTTACTAATATCTTTATTATAATTTCTTAGTTCTAATGTGTAATTATGACCTTTATTCAGTCTTAGTATTTTAAGACTTATTTATCTTTCTCACTGCGCTACACTGGGTTTCCTTGTTCTTGTTCTCTATGCTTTTGCTGCTGAAAGGTGTTTACAGTTCTCCAAACGCTTCCGGGTAGTATTCTGGTCTGCTACTGAAGGTCTTGGTTGGAAGAGTGAGCACACCCTGTTGTGGTATACAGGAAGACGGGTCAGGGTTTATGGTTGGGAGACGCCATGAGGGCCTATTTTCAGTGTTTGTTCAGTCAGTGATGCATAGAGATAGAGATTTGCCACTGCTGCTTCGCCTTCTGTACATTTAGTATAATTTCAGCTTTTGACTCGGCTGTTCTTTTTCTTTTGTATTTATCTGCTTGGCATTTGACACTGCCTAAGCCTAGGCATGATCTGGGTCTTGTGTGCCTTTTACCGCCTTCATTGTTGTCCCCTCACTGCCATGGTGCTAAGGCAATAGGTGCAGTACTGGCTGCCCAGCACTGTTCTTCCCTGGTTGGGGTAACCCCCCTAAAAGATTGAACTCTGCCCTTTCCCCAGCCAGTTAGTCTTAACCCCACCCCCTTTTCCTTTCTCCTCTCTAGAGCAATACAGAGAGTGTTGCAGCTGTTCTATGGGGCAGGTCGCCGGATCTTATTTTATGAATCAGTGATAAATTTGCCTGGTGATGGTGAATGGCATGTTGACCGACTCACAGTTCTCCATCACAGAAAACCTGTAGCACATTCGGTAACACTTTATTTGGATAGTCCGCCGCCTACAGAGACTTGATATGTATTCAGTACGTCAGTATTGTTTGTTTTCTGTCACTGTATTACGATTTCCCTTACTGTTAAGACTGACCAGAAATATGTGAATGTATTGAAAGGTAAGAAACATAGTTAACCATGGATGAAGAACACTGCAAAAAGTCCAGGGATGAGGGTAGCATGGTACTGCCTGCATCCATCAGCAGGGTCCCCTGTTTTGCCTGGATTATCTCGCATTTCAGGGAACTTGACAAGGAGGCTGTCCTTCAGCCGTGTAGTGTGAACTGTGAACTGTGTCCGTACTATTCCATGCTTTTTATTGCTTTAGTTCTTTATACAGCAAACTCTATACAATACATTTCTGGTCTCTGAGAGTAACATTTGTATGTCTTTGTCGGTAAGGTAAACTTTGATTTGTTGTTGACATTATAGACAAGTTAAGGCAGCTTCAGAGCATTAAGGGTAGTATTTCTTGACTGTTTCGATACGTGTCTGTCAATGTAAAATTGATTGGGTTGGTCAGAAAGTTGTTGAATAAATCAAAACAAATGTACTTAATAGATTATTTATATTAATTGAGCAGTCCCATGGTGAAAAATAGATTTCATATATTTAAAATTGGCTCAATCGGCATAGATAATATTGACAATTACAAAATGCACCAATGTATGACATTAAATGATGTAATGTGTCATGCTGTGAATGTCAGAATAAGAAATGCAATGCAATTAATAATATGATTCAATTAATAATAATTAGTGCTGTCAAACGATTAAAATATTTAATCGCGATTAATCGCATTTATGTCATAGTTAACTCAAAATTAATCGCGATTAATCGCAAATTTTTATCTATTCTAAATGTCCCTTCGTTTATTTATTTTTTCCATAATTTTATTTTTATTTGAATGCCCTTATCAACATGGAATGTTTTATTTTATTGAAAACTAATATTGCCAAACAGGGCGGTACAAAATAAAATTATAAAGTGCACATTTCAGGTAAACAAGGACTCAGCCTATAGTGCAGTTAAACCATGGCTTAATATTTTCTTTTTTTCAAGTTTGCTGGGAACATAGCAGTCAGGCAGGGGCGGTTTTTCCTACAGGCGGTATAGGCGGTCGCCTAGGGCGCCACTCAGAGGGGGGCGCAAAAAAAAACAAAAACAAGAATTGTGTTTTTTTTTTGCTGGACAGAGTTTTTTTTGCGCCCCCTTCTATATCTCCAACCAATATTTTGACATAAAAAAAAAATTCTAACATTACGGTAAAATGAGCCAAAAATCGAAAACGGAAAGGGTACGTACGTCCTTGGTGTTGTCACAACATGCTAGCACAGTGAGGCGTTTGGTTAGAGTGTATGTGTGTTCAAGAAACTTTGAAGATCAAAATAATGAAGAGGCAAAAGCCATCCGGGGCGCAATTTAAGAAGAAAAGAAAGGAAGAAGAAGAGAAACGTGCCAAGGTAAATCCTTAAATCCTGTTCTAGCCTAGAATGAATTCCAGATAAGAAAACGTTCACGAATGCGTGAATTGCCCCCGGGACTTTAGTGGAGTTAAGAAGAAAAGATGTACCTTATCATTGAAAGTTTTCCTACTCCCTGTCACATAGTTCTTTAAGGATTTTACAGAGGCGGGTATATAAAAAATGATATGTCCATTTATTCTACATTATACAAAAAAAGACATGATTAAAATAGGGGCGCACATATAAAGCCAATAGCCAGTGCAACAACACTACACATATCATACTCGTTGCATAGCACACCCATTAAGGAAGCCAAACACGGCAACTTGTCAACAAGTGAGGAATACTGGTAAAAATCCAAGTGTTGTATTGCCAACTTTAGCGGATGGATTGTAGCCTATGTAATTTTGCTAGTTAGCTAACGCTAGCTAGCCAGTGACTTGTGACGTTCCTTGTTATTGCCATTCAGTCGAAACATCAGTTCAAGTTCAGCTGTAGCCTACCGCAATTTGCGTCATTTTGCGTCATAAAAATTTGAGTAATCAAATTTGGACAGCTTTAGGTTTGGTGGAGCGAGCTAGCCAGTTTAATTAGACATGATTCAACTAATCAAGAGCTATGCATCTTGGAATAAAAAAATGTCAGGCTGTCCAAATACACCAAAATGCTTAATAACTACATAATAGCTAAATTTAACAAATTATGATAATACATACTTTTGTTATATAATTTTAGATTCACTTTTAGAAGACTAAGAAAACATTATTTGCAGGCGATTGGGAAGATGACGTGGAGGTGTGTGTGTGTGTCCATCAACAGTTGAACAGGGGGCGTGGCCGGAGCGTAGTCCAGCACAGGCGTGACATTTTCTCAGTGATTTGTTCTTGAATTAATGTTTGTTCATCGTCGCGATCGTTGTTGTGTTTATGTGAAAGAAATGCAGTCTTACAGGGCAAAATAGCGTTTGAAAGTTGCAATTCCGTTTTCGTTTCCGTTTTCGCCAGGAGTGAAGCTCGCCTAGAGCGCCAAATGTGCTAGGGCCGCCCCTGCAGTCAGGCCTCTTATTTCAGAAACATTGAACCGTAACAGTTAGGTTACCAATAAAAGGTAAGCCTACTACTTCTTTGCTTTCAGCCAGCTGCCTGTTGACATTTTCAGACAACAGTGAAGCCCGCTTCTTTTGCACAACACAACTTTTAAAAGTAAACTTTCCATTCAGAAGCTTTTTATCATCCATTTCGCCGTATCGCGCTCACCATTCACTCAAACCGTAACGTTGGCCTACTACACAGTTTGCGAGGCCAAAAAGAATGTTTATCTAAAAAAAAAAAAATTAATAAAAAAAAATTCGCGTTAATCTCGCGATAAAAAAATAACGGCGTTAAAATGGGTTTGCGTTAACGCCGTTAATAACGCGTTAGACTGACAGCACTAATAATAATATGATTAAATTAATAATATGATTCCTTTCAATCTTTCATTGATGCTCTAAGAGACCTGTAATATGAAATATTTGTAGAATTGAAAAAAAAAAAAAAAACAACAACCTAACAAAAACCCATTCAACCCTCAGTAGAAAGCATATTACCATTAAAGAGACAGTAGGAATAATTTGCCACTTTTTGAAGCATGTTTTTATAAGCAACTAGTACTGGTATCATTTACAAAATAATTGTCATGGAATATAATCATGTGAAGGACAGATAAACACACCTGTTCTTCCAATTAGCCACCTTGGCTATGCACTATGCAGTTCTGTGGGCCTGCGAAAAAGTAAAAGGTAACCAACTCGACAACTACATCACTAAAAGACATGAGTTGGTATGCTAGAATGCCTTTTACCAGTGCCAACTGTGCTGTTGTTGGTGTTTGTAAGGTTTTTTCATGTCTTTTCCGTAGTAAGATTGCTAGTTTTAGACCAAAACTCTATACGGCTGCTTTAAGCAGTATGATGACTGCGTAGTTGGTCATCTAATGGGTTTTCCAGAAATTTCACAGTACTGAAATGGCAACACTCGATATGACTTTGGCACTTAGTGATGAGTTCACATCTGGGGACAAGTTGCTGAATTTTCATTGGAACATGGTGGATTCATTTACAAATTGAGCATCATGGCTGTGTCCTGAGTCAACGCAGCCACTTAAATCCAGCCTCCTAAGATACTGGAATGGTTTAGACATTTTAATTAAAAGCTTTAGACTTTTTTAACTGTTTCTTTTCGTAAGTTAAATTCCCCAATTGTTGTCCCCAGATGTCTACGTTAATGTACATCTGGCCCTGCCAGACTAGTACTGACTGTGACCATCAAATCTTAACCAGAAGGTGGAGCTAGAGGGATTGAGGAGCTTCTGCCAAAGTTGTTTATTTTGGACAGCCCTCTTCCACTGTATCAATATTCATAAAAACATTGCACACTATTCCAAGAACTCCTGTACTCTCTCATGGTAGAGGTATCACAAGAATAAGAAATCATACTTGCCTTTCTCAAATGCAGAGGGGTCAATACCCTGTGTAACTCAGCTGAATCACTCACTAGATACTGCCCATTAAATGTTCACAACACACACCAAATTTTGACACAGTCACTACACACCAAAAAATGTCTACTATTCTGTATCTACTATAATTGTTATTATTTTAAATACACAACTACAAAAAACAACACAGTATTCACTGTTTGCACGTAAACAAAATGCATGAATGTATTGGATATATTCCAAGTTCTACCAGAGAAATGTTAACACGTACCCAGTGGAAGTCTGTTGAGATAAAATTTGAATGTTTGCAAACTGTGTGTCCATTAAACCTATGGAACACCATTACATAATTACTGTCCTATGGCATTCACAAAAAAGTCTTGTAATGTTTTGAAAAGTCTTTCTCGTAAAGTCATTCTTGTAATGTTTTGAAAAGTCTGTCTTGTAAAGTCATTCTTGTAATGTTTTGAAAGCTGTATCGCTTCCATCTGAATAGTAGTGGGGAGATAAGCCTACACACATACAGCAGAGTCCAACATTGGGTACCATTCATTTTTCTAAGGTCATGATCAACACCCTAATGTTCACATAGACAGTTTTGGTGGGTTTTTTTCTATCAAGAACTACAGATCACTCAAAGGGGAACTACATACTTACTGTGCTATTTTGTAGCTTGCCTTCTGAACTCACTTGCACAGGAACCATGAATTGACCTAATTACTGCAATAGCTACATATGCATACTGACCAAAAAAGGCTACAATTGGCATAAATGTCTAGTGAAATATAACCATTATTAATATAGGAGGGCCGTTATTTACAAATGAAGTTGGCGTAATGCCCTACATTTACCTTACTTTGCTTCGTTGTGTGCTTTATCTTGCAGTGGCAAAGACAACACAGGCAAAATATCATGTATCCCAAAAAGGTCCTCACATCTAAAAAGTTGTGTCAATGTGAGGTGTCCTATTAATGTATAGTGTTTTAAATGAGTAACCAATACTGAATGTCTTGGATAGATCTCAATAACAGTACTAATATTCTGCTGTATAAAACCATGAACTTCTTAAATCCTACATTTTTATTTCTGACAAGCTGATTGAACTATGTATCTAACTGAATGCGGAGGGGAAAATACCAACAAACATGTCACTGGAATCCAAATAAAACAAAGGCAATGAAATTAAGTTAGGAAAATAAAAAAGTGACAAAGAGACAAGGTCATCACCACCCCCAATACAGTATGAAACATGTTATCTTCACTGTCCATTTCTGTATCATTATTTTGTTTTCAGGGGATGAAAAAAACTTTTACAGGAAAATCTTCTTTCTCAAGATCTCATCTGTATTCTGAGGTTTCTGGGTATTACATCTTAAAAAAAAGATTGCATGGTCTTCATAATGGGTTTTTGTGGCATTTGGGGCAATGTTCGATTGTGGGTGATGCAGACAGGCAATCTGGGATCAGAGAGGTGAGCTGGCTGCTACTGATCTGCTGGTAAATCTCTGTCTGTTTCTGCCTTGGAAGGTTGGCTTGGAGACGGTGTGTGAGGTGGGCGGGAGACAGGGGCAACACCATGAGCCATGGGCAAAGTTCCAGCAACAATGCCCTCCATAGCAGCACCCGTGCCCATTAAGCCTCCTGCAGTCACCCCAACCAGATTGGAGGCGAACCTGATCAATAGAAAAGACAGTGTCATGCACATCAAAAGAAGTATGGATAATTACTGGATTAAAATTGTAAAAATCATACACTTCCTTACACTTAAATCATAAGACTTCCTAGCATCTCTGCAATCATACACTTACGAACATCTTAAAGGTATGGACCCGATTCTAATCCCATACACTGTTTGTCAAAATCAGTGAATGGCTCTTCACAGTCCTCTAGCTGTCCGTTCAGTGTTTGCGCTAAAAAAACAAAAAACTCTGGTCTCCGTACACAGTCCTGGCTCTGTAAATGGGAAATAACATAGTGGCTCGGACCGAGCCATACACAATCCCATCCAATCAACACAGTACTTTAGGAGGGGTGTAATTGAGGTTGTTGAGCTCAAATATTAACAACCTTTTGCAAAACCGAATCACAGACTCTCCCTTTAAATTTTATCTTAATATGAACTCCTCTTTTAAGTTATTGATGCCCTAGTCTTTGTCATAGCAAATTTGGCCTTCTTTCACCATATATCCAATGTCAATGAGGGAGCAGTAGGCATGTAAGGTTATGCCTCCTGTATCAAACTATCCTGACATAGAGAAACATGAGACACACCTCTTAGACAGAACACAATATTACTTTCCTCCAATATTTATTTTGCTCAAGTTGCACATTTTAATACATTTACACCACCCAGATACATCAACTGAATTGAGCATGTTCTGTCTGCAGTTTGCCTCTGAACTACACAGCCAGTACAGGGTGGAAGTACTGGCTGCGGGGAAACATGGTGGACTGGAATATCTTAGTAGTTCTGGCATTAGTATTAGATAGCATTAGAGGAGACTACCTTACTCAAACGACTAGTGAAGCTTTTTTGGGGGGGCCGAGATGAAAAGGAAAGCAGTCAGGCAAAACAGCAAATACAAACAGATTTGGTCTAACTTCCAGTTTGGTGTCTGCCATTGCATTTGCTGATGCTCAAAAACCATAGAGTTCATCTTGGCTTCTCAAAATCTCAAACATTTTCACATAAATCCTTTGTAGTCTTGTGCACACTATGATAATTAAAAACTTTCTACCTCACAGGACAATTCACTACATGTGCGTAGATATGTATACAGTATGTATGTAACTATGATGGCTCAAACCGACGTCACAGATGCCATAATTGGTTCTACGGGCTGCCACTGTAGACTCCAGTGGTGGAGATAAAAATACAATAATCTACATCTAAAACAATAACTACAGCCAATGTATGTGTTCAGGGGGTGTGTTCAGTATTTCTTCCAAAATAAGATAATTCTCACTTTGAACCAGAGGTACATAAGTAGATGTAGTTGTTTTCACCTATATGCACCAGCTCCATTAAGTTCAGGGTGTACTGTACTGGGGTCCATGCTAGGCCACTGGGGTGTAGTCTTTAGATATTCCTTATTCACACAATTCTTCAGACTATCAGGAATGCGTCCTATGAGAAAGACAGAATTATGTGCATCAGTCCGACATAAATATTTACTTTTGATGCTTTCTTCTGATAGGCTGTTATATATTGAGTGTTTCTGATATCACACTATTCATAGATATCCGAGACGAGACACAGTACCTGTTATGGCGCGTCGCACCTCTTTAGCTGCCTCCTCCCTGGCCTCAACTGAGGCCTGCTCACTGTACCAGGATGTGTGGGGTGTACAGATAAGATTTGGGGCATCTTTCAGGGGGCCTTGGGAGAAACTACACAGAAAAATCATTCCTTAAAAAACAGATCATTTAAAATAATGATATGCATATGTAGTCCATTCCTCACCAATCATGCTATGTAGAAGTACACAAAAAGAAAAAAAATATATAAAATAGTGAATCAAGCAAAAAATGTTAATTCAGGTGCATCACACGTTTTACACAATAAAGTGACCATCAAAAAGAGGATAGACTGCTCCGTTGATTAGACACTGAAAGCAATAACATGGAGCAAGATGGTTGGGCTGCAAGTACAAGTACTAGCTAGAAAATCATATTTTATAGTCAAGATGACAAGTAATAATAAACTAATAATGCTAAGTTAATGCTAGCTTGTTGTGTAAAAATGTAAATGCTTCGAGACCTACAATAAAGACATGTAGTTGAAAGGTGTTCCTCTATGCTCTATTTTGTTGACAACTGAGAGGGTCTGGATATGTAAAAAAAACACATGAAAAGGGCTGAGTACAGTGTAGTATTTACCATGACTTCAGAGTTGCATCATCAAAAGTATCAATTCGTTTTTTTGACCATACAAATGGTTCAAAACTAAGATGCTCTCCCACAAATAAAAAAAAACTGGGGATGTCCTATGTGAGCCTCAGCTAAAAGACTGATTTCACTGATTTCTCTACATGTTAACATTTAGTTCACTGTGGTGTAAGTTCATATTATTAGTTGCCTAGCTCTCTCACATCAACCAACGGTTAACTCACTCTCCCAGGTCAAAACTATTGGACTCCGTTATTTTTGGAGATCAAACAGCAAGACAAACCTGCCTCAACACGCCATTACAAGGATATTCAGAAATTCAGAAAAACCACAAAGTGCTCCAAAGGATAAGGGTATGTATGTGTACTAGCTTTAGTAATGTGCTCCATGGTGATAAGATGGTAGAAAAACAAATTAAAATCATATTCAAATAATACACCTCACAGGTGATTAATATAAACAGTTTATGACTAAAATAAGGTCAAAAAATTAATACTGAGCACATGAAATACGGAATTTATCAAACTTTACCCATTTTCATATATTTTGTGGTTGGATACCTCTGAAGGATATACTAATTCTAATACACAAAAGCCTCCCAGATCAAGCAGAGTTGCATACTCTCTTGCAGTTGCCCAGAATAACAGCTCATGCAGTCCCTTAACTTGATAAAATTGAAAATGCAAACCTAAAGGGCTCAGTCTCATGTACATCAAGCGCAGCCCCCCGTATTCGGCCCTCCTTCAGAGCCTGTGCCAGTGCCTTCTCATCCACTAGCCCACCCCTGGCAATGTTCACCAGGAATGCCCCCTGCCGCATCTGGTGAAGCAAGAGAAAATACTTTATATGGTATATAAATATATATACTATATATTTCAGTCATGACATTGCATTACACGCTTACACAGCTGAGGAGGGATGTTTGTCTAAAAGCGTACTGGATTTCATGAAACCATACTTTCTTGGAACTTCTCTTGCCCTTACATTGCTTACCTCTATATACAGCAGAGATGCCTTTAATTTATACTCAATTGGATCACATGGACAGATCCTGCCTCCACTGTGTACTAAATATGTTAAATAGGATGCATGGTATCAGGTGCTGTATTCCTTCTTTCAACGCTAAATTTGACAAATACAAGGTCATTTGACACTGATAGTTCCTGAACACATTTGTTATCAGGTCTTGCATACAAAAAAATCTGATAATTTTTTTCGTCATGAATTCATATTAAAAATCCATTATTCCTCATCTGTCAAAAGCTTGTATTACTTTTTCAATATCAAGGTGATCGCTACATGAAATTCTGGAAAAAATATTTTAACACATTAAGATAGAAAACATTGTGACACAGTTTACACACAGTATATACAAGAAGCGCTGAGCAGAAGGGGTACGAATGTTCAGAAAAACTTATTTAAAAAATAATGTGAACTGATAAAAACGGTGAATATGCTTGTGTGCATTATACATGCATTAGTCATTTTTTAAATTGTAAATTCTGAAACTTTGGAGGTGGTCAACCGCTAGCAACATGAGTCGATACCCAAATCCTGTCAAAACACAAGCAACCCCCAACACATCCTCAGCTACACACGACTGATGTTGCATGTGGGTTACCCAGCAACGGTGTCTCTTAGCATCTCTTAGCAGCGGTGTCTCTTAGCATTGAAAGACTAGAAAGACTTGAAAAGTGTTAAGAAGGCTCTGGGAAACCCATTCCAGATGTTTAACTGACTGGATATCTTTCACATTTAAAAAGTATGGAGAGATGCTTGACCTGCCTGTAATTTACTATTTCAGAGATTACACAGATACATTTTACCTACAATTTACCTCCCACGGCTAACATATTGACACAAACATTAACATTAACTTTTTTAACATGTAACTATTTTAGTGTTGCTGGTTACATGTCACATGTCATAATCTGCCACACCAGATCTGACAGAGAACCATGTCTGAGTCAAATGGTGCTATATCTGATATTATTTCTGTAGGGCACCACTGATAAGCTCTTTGAACACATCTCATAATGAGAATGAACAGGCCAAACTATTTCAGTGGTTTAATCATGAATATTTCATTGCAGTTACCTGTTTGATGGTGAAATCATTGATGAGATGATGATTGTGTTCATTTAGACTGCAGTGTAAAGATACACAGTCTGAGTGAATGAGGAGGTCCTGCAAGGTTGTCATTCGCTGAAGACCCAGGGAACGTTCCACTCCGTCAGGCAGATAGGGGTCGTAAAATATCACATTGAACCCAAAAGCCTTTGCACGCAAAGCCACTGCCTGACCGATCCGTCCTGTAAAGCATAGATTAGATAGATTAGAGAAATGCATAAGACTATACCCTAATAAATCTTTTACACTAGCAAAATCAAAATGATTTAAAAAAAAAAAAAAAACCCAGCTACTAGCAAAAGCCCTTCTTACCTAGACCAATGATTCCCAGAGTTTCTCCACGTATCCGCGCAGCCCCTCCTGCAACCTCCCGGATCTGCTCTACACTTGAGGCCCGTGTGCCCTCTCGCAGCGCTTGGTGCATCCAGGTGACTCTCCGGTATAAATTCAGGATGAGACAGAGGGCTGTGTCGGCCGTCTCCTCCACCGATGAAGATGGCACATTGCACACCGCAATACCTGCACAGAGAGATGGTGAAAGACCATTTAGATGATGAATGAGCCGTACTATTTCAGGATGCCAAACAACAGGTACTTAAATAAAATAAAATAGTTTATAAAGTTTAAAAATAAAGAAGTTTAGATGGCCTACTGACTGGCTGCCTGTGCTGGTTTACTGTACCACATTCAGGGGAACTTCAGAACATTAAAGCCAGATTGAAAGACACAGGTTTGTTCACCACAGGGGAAAGCATTGTTTGCAGCTAAGTGCATATAAAGGCCACCGACAGCTTGACTGTAGCCTATATAAAGCTCTCTATGATAATTTCTTCAGAAAAGATTGCTGTCAGAGTACAGGCTCAGAACAGCAAGGGCACAGAAACCGCAAAAAAAGGACATGTTGCTAAAGGCAGTGGCTGCTTCTGCATAATGTGCAACAGTTAATTTATTTCCAAGCAGAGAATACTCAGAATACTGTTATGATTGTAGGAACCATAATTGAAATGACTGTTATTTTAACGACACATGCATAAAGATGTTCCATGTATTTTCTGCAACGGCTTTTGAAGGTTTAAAGCAAACCTTTATAAAAAGCTATACAAGAAATCATTTCACTGTATAACTGTCAGGCCACTGTGTAATACATGTGTAATGGGCAATTTAGAATGGACAAAGATATCAGTTCTGGTCAATTCGATACACAGAGGATTTGCTGCTGACCTACTCTTTGTTGAAGGCAATGATTACAGACAGGTCAACCTAACTGCACAATAATCAGACAAAATGCTGTCATTCTATGGAATAGACAAAAACATACAACAAAAAGGCAACCTGTATAAAAGCATTGCACCTGGACATTCAAGCAAAGTGTTATACGGACACCACTGTACTAGCCCTCAGGGGACTGAAATACATTGATGCATACTCTAATAAAAGACTCCAAGGGGTTATTTTTGTTATGATATTCTTTGCATCTATTTAAACAGGATGAAGTTAATATTGAAAGTGTTATTGGGATATAGATAGATAGATATAGATATACATACATACATATATATATATATATATATATATATATATACCGGTACATATACATATTCTTTTCTTATGTAAAATAGTATTTATTGTTACACTAGGTCTCTATTGCTCATAGCTTGATTGTTCTCTCCTTTGTATGTCGCTTTGGATAAAAGCGTCTGCTAAATGACTAAATGTAAATGTAAATATAATGTAACGGTCTGGTATTTAGCAGACACTTTTATCCAAAGCAACTTACATACTCATTCATGAATACATATTAATACATACCTAGCTCTGCAGCAGCTTTGATGTCCACATTATCGAAGCCACTGCCAATTCTTACGATGATTCGCAAGCTCTTGAACTTGTCGAGGTCATCGCGAGAGAGTGTTATGGTATGGTACATGAGAGCTCCCACTGCCTCATTTAATACCTCAGGGGATAAAAAGACATTTTTTCTGTGACATGAAGTGTGTGACCGTATGATAGGATGCAGAGAAAGTGTGTTTGGGATAACATATGAGACATTGTAGATGAGATACTGCGAAAACTAATCACTCTACTATAGAAACAATGGGTGATATTTGGGATCATCTCTGAGCTGACCAAAAGCAATACTGCCCTCCTCAATTTCACTAAATAATTGAAGATGAGATTGAGATTTCACAGATTCTTATGAAAGAGTTGTAATGAAAAACATGCTAACTATCGTTTCAACTGGAAAGGTAGAATTGATTACACCTGATATTGCTAGTATTAATTATTTGAAAAAGATAATATATACAGGACACTAGCTCTCAACATGTAACTTTGTAACACACTGTAATAGTGGTTGATGACTTCAGTGATGAAACCCAGTCAACTAATAGCATCCCAATAGCAGCACACCTTCTCGTGTATCTCCGTGGTTGATTGGGCATCACAGAATGCAACAGTTGCCACATCCTTCAGAACGGGCATTTCCACAGTACAGTCACGGCCATCTAGGAGTGCCACCAAGGGCCGTGGGTGCATGGGCCCATTCAGGATAGGGGGACGAATTCCTGAAAAAGAGATTTATCAGGCTGGTAATTTAGGACTGTTTGCATTATGAAATAATACAATTAGATTGCTTCACTTAAGTATTTGTAATAAATGCATTCAAAGGCACTACAATTAGGTCAATATCCAAGGGCACAAGGACATTTAAATCACAATAAAACAGCTTACAGACTTCAACACAACATTTTTAGGAAGGGTTGGAAGGGAAGACGTATGTACGACGTACGAAGTATGTATATAGACTTGACTTAGCACATTTAGCACAAGCTAACATTCAACATCTTCTGCAACAGCTCTCATGTTATGTTTAAAATGAATGTTCAAGTTGCAGGTTGGTCTCAAGAATTTAGAGATTTTTTGTGTGGTTATAGTTGCTTTAACCAAACTCCATTGCTGAGGACAGAATGTAGATGGGCTGGTGTAAACCAATTCTCATCCCATGGTAATTATTTTAACATCCTCATGTACTAATCTTATTCTGTGGTAGATATTTTAGTCAGACCCATTTTAACTGAAACCCTATTAATGCCAGAAATCAACAGAACCATTGTAGTTCACACTGTTTAGAGATTGCCTAATAAACACTGACCAAAAGGGATTCGTAATATGTTGATATTATCACCCATCAAGTATTTTAACATATATTCTCTTAATGTGTTAAATTCTGTATATTTACACTGCAGGAGAAGCAAGCGCAATGTAAAATGAAGATATAAAATCCTAAGATACAACATGGAGAGCATATGAGGCTGGCAACACTCACGCCATATGGTTGTGGATGCCTGCTTGAGTGTTGGAGGCCTACTAAAAGCACCATAATGGCCATGCAAAAATGCCCCTCCTTCAGTTCTCAGTCATTCCTCCCCCTCTGCCTCTGAGAGTCTCAGCCAGCACGTAGGGAGGGGCTGAGTGGGTGATACTGCTGCAGTACCCCACCCTGCCCCCCACACAGGGCGGAATGCGCATGCGTGCACACACACAAAAACAATGCAGGAAGAGCCTACAGGAACACTAGCTCACAGACAAGAGGAATGAAAATATAAGCATGCAATAATGGAAACCTTTCGGCTGCCTCCCCATTATATCACTCCCCACTCCATTAGAAAAACAGCAGAATTACTCAACCCCCCAACCTTGCATGCTGCAGCCGACCAGCCTGTCTTCCTTTCTCCCACTCCACTTACACTTGCCGTCAAAGCGCTGTAGCTTGGCGTCCTCCCAGCTAAGGGCTCTCCTCCTCCTTTGAAACGCAGCGGGCCAATCAGAGACAAGGGTCACTTTGTCTTACCCAATCAGCATTACTCTTGTTTGTAGAGAGAATTTTATTGGCCAGTTTGCCCAAGTGTTTGTCCTTAATGTCTTTAAAGAAGCAGTATACACCATGATGGTTTGATGTGTGTTCAGTTCTTGAATAAAAACTGAACCGTCTGAATATTTCCTGTCTTGCCGGCAAAGAGCACACAAAATGAAGGTCACAGATATCACATGGTGTATGTAAAAAAAAGGTAAGGTAATCTAAAAGTGTTCATTTGTAATGTTCACACCATGGTTTATATGTGGTCTTCTCATCATTTGGCAACACATATCCTGGCTATTTTCAAAAAGACTACTTTCCTATAAAAACGACTACATGCATTATAGAGCTATTTCATCTTAGTTATCTTACAAGAAAACAGGAAACAGCAATACAAGAGGATTTTGAAAATCTATAGGCCTCCTTCTCCAATTTTTCAGTTAAATATAAATATCATATAAACAGAAATGCCATTATGAACAATTATGCACCTCAAGGCCTATGTGTTTCTTACATATTCATTTGTCTCAATGCACTCTTTTTTTTGTAATTGTTGGCCCGAAGACAATTATACTTGTAACCTCCCTACACAAAGGGCTATGCCAATTATGCATAGTTTCAGCCAATGAAGAAAACCTATTTCAAATGTGACCTGACAATTAAGTGACACATCCCGCTTACAACCAAAGGCGTTGGGTTGTGTGTCCCCCTCTGAAAAAAATAACGGACTTTTTTTTTAACAGCTTCCTAAAGTGGGGGAGGGTACTTTGGACTTTTCTCTCATTCCCCCACCCTGGCTCTGTCCCTGCAATTAGTCTTGAAAACAAATGAACCATAGAGGTTGTTTCTTTCAAGCGTGCTATTATGTTAAAATAATCAAACTGAGAAATAAAGGCGACCAAACAATTTTTCTTTTCTTTTTTTAAGAGATTTTATTATTAAATCCAACATCATGTATTTCTTTGTGAACAATGATTGTGGTGTTTGGACTCATCAAAAGAAGGTTTTTTGTTTGTTTATTTAAAGCAAATGTTCTCATTTTACATCCAAGTAAAAACAATCATATGCATAAAATCCGGAGTCTCTGCATAAAAGGTTATTGATTATGTACATATTTCCGACCCCCCTGAAAAATTTGATCAAATGTTTCATGTGTGTCTGTGTTTATCCACAAGAGCACAGCTTTAATGTTACATGGACCTCACAATCCTTGGCAAGTTTCATGCAAATTAGTCTAAAATCTAGTCCAGTGCCATGATTTTTTACCCCAAGTACATTGCACTGGGTGACATGTATCTCCTGTTCTCACATGTTCACTGTCAACACATCGCACATGGGCTGTACTCTCTTGGCACATGAAGAAGGGGAAACTCAAACTGCCCGCAACATACCGATCCTTTGTTCTTGCTAAACACGTGTTTAGCAAAAGCATGCATATACGTGCATGCACAACACAAAACTGCAGTGACCACACAAGCGTAGAAGAGCACACGCTCTCCGTCCTTAGCACATACACGCACATATAAACACACATACAGTACATCCTGGTTCCACAGCTAAAACCCATCAAGAGGTTTTTATTTTATAATATATTAATAATATAAAATTACAACAAGGCCTGGACTCTCTGTGAGGGCATTTTATGATAGCATCTCATCTTCTACATGTTATAGTCTAAAGCCACTACATGTTATAGTCTAAAGCCAAAGATGTGTCTGAGGCATGAGGGCCCTAGTTACTGAAAAAGTATAAGAAAAATAAATCAAGTGTCAGGAAAAACTGAGGGTTATGAGTTGCTTAATCACTGAAGGTACGTGGAAAAAAAACTCCAAGACTGGACAATTCAATATCGTTGTCAATGGTTTGTTGTAATGTTTGAAAACCAGCAGTGTGAATATCGTCATCTTCCTCCCGTCCACCAGCATCCTCCAACTGAGACAAACCTGCACCAATGTTTTGCAGCTTGGTCATGATAAATGCAACAGCACAGCACTTAGTGGGCCTGCACCAAAGCCACCTTGAACCAAAGCCACTAAACCAGAGCTTCCTGCAGCCAAAGGCACACTTAATGGCCGCTGGTGTACACATATTACCCTTAGTACTGTTCAGTCTGCAGGTTTGGTACCTGTTAAAACATAGGCCTGGATAGGGTATCCACTGTTGGCAAGAAATAAATTCAGCCAAACATCCTTCCACACAGAGTTGTCATTGGGGCTGCCTGGCCACTTCCTGAAAAGGTCCACGATGACCCTCCTGTGGTCCACCTCAACCTGGACGGTAATTTGCAGCAATCCTGTGAGCGCCTTCCACAACATGATATCCTTGCTGCACCTCTTGTGTGTCGATGTACTTCTTTGAATGGCACAAAATGATATTCATCACAGCCTCAACTCATCAGGATACAGATTAGAGTTGTCCCGATGCATTGGATTGCAACACTATTTTCACAATACTGTATCAGTAAGATGTTAAATTCCTCGGGCTATTGGTTGGGGACTTCCCGCAGCACCCAAACCTCTCACTGTCACATGCAAGAACTCATGCCCAACAACCTAGCCTATGTACTGTATTATAAGAACAGGGGGCACTACAATCATCATACTGATACTTAATACTTAACAACAGCAACAACAATGATGCCTTTGTGAGCATTACACTGGGGTTGTCAAGTGGACACCTTTGTCATTGTTTCATGGAATTAGGCCCACGATACCTCCAGAAGGCTCAACAGTGTTGTCTGGCATCCCTGACCCACCCCTCTCCATACTCATAATAGGTTAGGACACATGTCAATACCATCAAAGGTGTCTTAATATGTCCTGTTGAAAGCTTAATAGCATTTTTTTTCCATACATTTCAAGTCATTAATTACTTTCAGAAGTACCATTGTGATACTTTTGTGACATGACGTATACTGATGTATTGTATTATGATATGTATGTGTTGCATCATGGGGAAGGTGGCAATAGCCTGCCCTAGTACAGGCACCTTTCTCGACCCAAATCTGGCAACCTCCACGAAGCCTCACCGTGTATCACAGAGCTTCCAAAATCAGAATATGAGCTGAGGGCAAAATTGCAGCGAGTGGCCCTGAAAATATTTGGAGCCACCAGATCATGTAGTTGTTGAATGGCTGCCAGAGGTAATATTATAGCCTATTCTTTACATGAAAACAGTATCTTCACATGAAGTCTGCATTGTTATCATCATTATTAGTAATAGATGCTGACGCAACTTTGCTTCACTTTTAATTTCAAGAATGAGCCACAGCTCATGTTGAGTTTTCAATGTTTTCACTTTGTATATATACAACCCCCACACATACACACACACCATTTTTACCTCTCCCATTCATTGTGATATCTCTTACATATTATTTTCCTCAAATTCAATGTATTTACCTCTCACATAGAAATATTAAATATAAAGTTATATAAAAATGAGCAAATGATGAATGTGGGAAGCGAAATTAGCAAATGGACATATTTATTTCTATAAGAGAGGTACACGTTGAATGATGGCCTATTGGTACTACATACACATTGAACACAGATATGGTAAGCACACTTGACTCTTTAACTAACTTTCTCAAGTCAGTCTTCGTACTGTCAGTCTGCCCCTGCCAAAGCTTGGAAACTGATATGTTATATGAAAATCTTACCAAAATGAGCTAACTCAAGCGTTACCTTACCTTAAAGTCAGTTTGTTGGATCCAAACTGTCAAAACTGAAGTAATTTAAGATGAACGTACCATCACTTAACTGCACGACTTCACACACATTTTTTGAGGCAAGTTATCAGATGGCATTAATCACCAGAAATAGCCTAAACAAAGTCACCTGTATGTGTGTCTGCATGCATTATTACAGCTGCTATGAATGGTGTAGCCATTTTTATTAATATAAATAGTATTATATACTATTACAAAGTCTCAGCTCTCAGGAACTTCAAAAAGACATCCAGCAATTCAGCTCAACCTGAAAAACAGAAAAAGGGTCATGCCAATGACGAGGGCTAATCACTTCAGAGAATTTTACATGTTTATTTTTCATTTTTGAGAGAATCATCTCCCACGTTTTTTTGTTTCAAGGCAATGACAACCACTCTCTTACTGAAGCCACCACTCTCTTGAACATGCACTTTCTTAGTTTGTTGGCGGAGTTATGATGAGCGTCATGTATCAACCCTCTTAGATAAGACTTCAGAGAAAATGTACGCCGACACAGAGAATGCAGTTAAGTGTCCTTAACTTAAGTGGGAGAGCACATTATACTTAAAAGTGGGCTTACAAAAAAAAAATAATAATAATAAAAAAAAAAAAATATGTAAATAAAATAATAATTGCAGGGTGACATCCCTCGGACAGAATTTTGGACTGATGCATGACATTCCGAAAAGAAAAGAAAGAAATACAACCACCTATTTATATTCATCATCATCATGTTAATCCAGTCCCATTTCTCAATTTGCCAGTTGACAATACACTGAAAATAGCTCAAACCCCTGCATATTAGGTGCTGGTGCACACACAGACGGTTTTGCTGCCCTCTAATCACAAAATTAAATTAATTAAATAATAAACAAATAAATAATACATCTTCCATGATCTGTTTGTTGTAAAATAATTTCCATTAACTTTATTGTACACAAACTGAGTTTGGAATTTCAAACCATCTTATAACACATAGTTATAATAATAATAATAATAATAATAATAATATCTAGAAGAGAGTAATGACCTGTTTCAGTCTCCAAGCTAACATCTTTACACAGAACTTGTTTTAGACAAATGGTTGCTGTACAATACAATTACAATGTGCCCTCAGAATACAGTGGTTGCTGACACTTTTTTTTGTTGTTGTTAGACTTTTTAACACAGTGCATTCATTATTAATATCTACATATCTCTATTTTTCAGAGAATTAGTTATATAGAGTAGAAATATTAAGAAAAACAGTTGAAAAGAAACAGTAAAAGGACAACAGCTACACAATTAATTTCCTAATAGTATTTTAAGAGCAAGACAGAGCCAGAGAGACAGAAAGAGAGACTGGAATTTTAAGGCTTATGCTGGGTCACTCATTTCACCAGAAAATAGAAAGGATTGCAGAGGAAACTGCAATACCACACTGCCCTTTTGAATTGAACTGAACAAACACCGAAATTCATCACCGTCATCCAAGAAACTCTACTGCACTACTGAAAAACTTGAAGAAAGATTTAAAAAGAAAGAAAGCAAGACGTCAAAGACTTGTTTTCCACATATTCTATCCAAGTCAGCTTGAGGGTGAATTAAGAAGACATCCAAAACATTAAGGGAATATCGGGTGTGTCCAGGATTATGAATTTTCACGACCCAAAGAATGTCTCAGCAATTGGTTTTGGAATGTACTATGATGGAGAGTCAGCATCCATGGCTACCTGTATTACCTGGTTTTATTGACAGTAGTCAAGAGATCATTGTCATTGAGTGTTTGTGTTCCTGAGAGCCCTGTCCCTGTGAGGTCACAGGGGTTTGAAGAAAGTGTTGAATGCTGGCAATGGAGGGTGGGGAGTTGGAGATGTTTCAATTTCATTTTTTTTTTTTTTTTTTTTTTTAATTCTCCTCAATTAAGGAGATGTCCAGTTCTGTGCAATCCCTTTCAAAAACACTTTGTGGTCCTCCTTCGTGATCAGGTTCAACGTCTTCCCCCTCTTCCTCCTCCTCTTCATCGCTTTCACTAAGTGGCCCAATACTTGTCCTTCCAAGGCCTTCAGATGGAGAATACAACCCTCTGAAGTCTCCCAGAAAAGGCTCCAGACCCATGCAAACGTCCCCTCCGCAGGCCAGCCTTCCACGCTCCAGACAACTGAGGTGATCAGCGCCTCGAGTCTGGTGGAGAATATAAAATCAAATAGAAGAGTAAGAATTTGATGTTGACCACATACTACATCCATAGTCATGGAATTTAGAACAGCCAGTACACAGGATGATAGTGATGAAAATTCCAACTTCCAAATTCCAAGTGTGCATTTAACATGAGCTATATGATTGGAAAGATTTTTTTTTTTTCATTTTAAAGTTTATGGATCCTAAGTACTTTTATACTGAAAGAAAATTGATCACAGAGGGTATAAACAGTCAAGACATCACCAACTTAGAGGTAGACCATAATAAAGTTATTCCTATCGGATCTATTTGTGGAGTTTACGCACAGAATTAAACTACACACCTGTCAGTCTATAAGAAAAGAGTATGTGGTCACCAGGGTATAAGGTGTTCTTAAGCAACAGAAGCCAATCTATCTACCAGTCTACCATCATGAACATAATTTACCAACATCAATGGCAAATGACAAAATGGCTATACAAGCAACATTATTATGACAAGAAATAGATATCCTTTCTGTTAGCACTTTTTAAATTACTTTCCACTTGTAAAGAGTTCTGGAGCTTGACACACTTTCTTTTTGATAATATATATATAAAAGACTCATTGAAGTGGCCACTGTGAATATCTGAAACCATTTTGAAATTGCTGTTTTGACTTCCATAATTGTATGGAGAGACCACATTTACACAACTGATAACATTGTGGGAAAGTGGCATGAAGCCAAAATAAAAATAAAATAAAAACTGCTTGCCAAAAGTAAAAGATACAGCATTTCGTAAATGGGACTGCCTCTAATCAAGTGAGCTGTTGTTTTCCCCAGTTTCATGTAAAGTCAGTTATTTTACTCTCTCCAGTTATGGCCGTTTTCACTTGGCAGTTCATTCAATTTGTGGTCATTTCTGTGTTCTCAATCTGCTTAAGGGGAATCCAAAGGGAATTTGGTGAATAATAAACAAACTAACAAACCACTTGAATTAAATCAACATTGACCACTTTCTTTTGTCATGTCGCCCCTGCTGCAATTTCAGCTCATTCCAGTTACTTGGGGAGTCAAGACAAGATGAAGTTGGAACATTGAACACAAGTTTTGCATTAATTAATCGGAGAAATTAAATCGGGAAATCCCTGAAATGACCTGCCAAGACCAGGGAAATATGGTGGAGATGAGCCGTAATAACGATTTGGCCACAACTATTTGCAAATTTTTACCTGAGTCATCTTAGCAAAGTCCAGCACCGGCCTTGCACAAGGTCGGTCAGGGTCCCTCCTGCGCTTCAGACCAGGTTTTAGCAGAAGCAAGTCACAGGGCTGGGAGTGACAGCGTGGTAGCTGAGGTGGAATGGCCCGGCGCAGCGAGGCTGGGGTGCTACACGCAGACGAGGGGGAGGCAGGCACGGCTACTGGAGGGGCTGTGGGTTGGAGAGGAACTGGAGGTGGCGGAAGGATTTGGGCCGCAGCCTCTCGTATGAGTACAGGGGACAAGGAGAAGCGCCTCTGCGGAGGAGGGGGAGGATGGAGCGGAGATGGAGAGGAGGAACAGGAGGACGGAAAGAAGCAACAACAGGCACTGCCTCCCGCAGAATCACTGGGCTCAAAGGGGAAATTCCATGGTAGCGGGGAGTCGGGGGAAAGTGCAAGGCTAAAAAACGTGGGGCTGGAAGAGGAGTGTAGAGACGAGTTCAGAGAAGAGCTGGGGGCACGAAGCGGACACGGTCCCCCCGCTCCCCCTCCACTGTGGCACCGACGGTTCACAGGTGTCCAGACCTTCGAGGCACTGGGCCGCCAGGTGTAGCGGCAGCGTGACAGGTCCTCTGGCACAGACAGTGAGCGACAGTGGCGTTTGGGGGGCGGCGGGGGGGGAGGGGGTGCACCGGGAAAAGACAGGTCCGTCACTGAAGTGCTTGGAAGCAGGGGTCGGTGCAGATCTTCCCCCTCAGGTTGGTGCTCGTCGGAAGGACCCTGGGGCACAGGGCCTGGGGGAAAGCTCGAACTCAGCACACCCTGCAGGCTGGGCTTGGAAGGAGGGCAGAGCTGCCAATAGCTACTCTCTGGAGATGAGAAGAAAAAACAAGAAGAAAATATCAATTGTGAAAATGTTCAGTCCTGGAAAAAAACCAATATGACACTGGTATACTGATACTGACTAGATATTTAACAACAACAACAACAACAACAACAGAAAATAGCCTTTCACATCTATCTGACTATGGGTATTGTGCTGCTTTTGTGAATCACAATGGGGTTCTGGGTTACTTTTAATATTTACAAATTATTTTACATTCCTTTATCCAAGTCTTTAATAGCTAGTGGACAAATTCATCAGGCTCCAAACAGCATGTGCAAGTCATGGATGGCCATTTCATACTGGCCAGCATATAAACACCTAAATGTGGACCCCTTGATGGCCATTTCATACTGGCCAGCATATAAACACCTAAATGTGGACCCCTTGATGGCCATTTCATACTGACCAGCATATAAACACCTAAATGTGGACACCTCCAATTTGCCAAAAGCTTAACACATGCAGCAATCTGAATAAGGTTCCTAACATGCGCCATTTTTGGGTATTCAGGTTCTGGCATCTAGATTATCAGTTGCAATGGTTGCCTCAAATTAGAGCCCTCATACTAAGGAAACCAGTGTTGAATCTTTGTTAACACTAACCAGGCATCAAGCCATCTGTAGGCCAGCAATGTTTTTCGGTGCGGGCTTCTGGATGGGACTGTAAAATAAATAAGACATGATTAAGGCACCACTTTAGCTACTAGAAGAGTACAAAAAAATTTAAAATCAGAAACAGAAACAGAACGGAAATACTCAGCATATTCATCCACCCAAAGGAGGAAGATGACTCTTACCAGATTGCCAATCCTTTGGCTGGTGTTGCGGTCCAGACTGTTTGCGCAACGCTTGGGTTCTGCACGGGATCATGACATGGTGAGGTGGAAGATGGGAGATAATGGGGAGGGGTTGGTGGGAGGGGCAGTTGTCCCTTGACACCGTTGTCGGTCTGAAAAGGATGAATAACTGTAATTCCAACCTTTTCACACCTGGGAGAGGAGTCACGATGTCATGATGACAGTCACCTCACCTAAAAGAGCAAAAAAACATGTACCCATTAACGGACTTCCATCAGTGATGACACTTGGATTTATTCTACACACTTATTCTACACACTAAGACTACATATGCACTAAACAGAATTAATTTGAAATTACATAATAGTATTTTTTTTAATTATTGCCAACAAGATAATAGCTCTGGTTTAGGTAATGATTCAACAAGGTGCTATGTTTGAAACCAGTAAGAAAAAAAGAAAAGAAAGAAACACGACCACAGCTCTCCAGTTCAAATGGATTAAGTGGTGGAACTCTGGAAAAGAAATGAGCAGAAGTAGAAATATGTTCTGGCCCCATCCCTATGGTATTTGGTGAGGCTGATTAATTGACTCTCTCTTAGGCCTGGCGTGCAAACTTAGACCTCACAAGGAAAGTTTTCACAACAAAGTTATGACCATTCCTGATAGATTTTTCATCGCCACTAGAGACACCAAACATGGTGAACCTTCTGGAAATTATTACTTCAAAATGAACTTGAAATGAAGGGGAAGGGGCCACTACTAATGGAAAATAATTTTGTCAGGCACCTTTG
The DNA here is from genome assembly GCF_900700415.2 of Clupea harengus. Lineage (NCBI taxonomy): Eukaryota > Metazoa > Chordata > Actinopteri > Clupeiformes > Clupeidae > Clupea > Clupea harengus. The sequence continues at coordinate 7,373,288 of NC_045159.1, read as the reverse complement.
TGCATTTATCTGTTGTGTAAATGTGCATCTCCGTCATCACAATTGTGACCACTATTTATTTCCACTCTTCCCACTGGGGAAAAAACCCTAGGTGGTGCGATAGCACTGGTTGGCACAACTGACTATTAAAATGTCAACTATCTGCATTGGAAAAAGTTGCTAATGCATCTTGGTGCTCATTTACTGAATGTGCATTTAAGACCAGGTCTGATTAAATTAGTGAAGATTTGCCTTCTTTCATCTTGCTCTGACGTCATATTTTACTCACAGAAAAATAACAAATGCCTGGATCCTGCCAAATCAACGTGATTTCAACATGGATTTGGTTCTACGCAATTCTGCACATCTGATATGCAATCCTTTAATTATCATTGTATTGTGCTCCTGAAAAAGAAAGCATCAAGTACCAATGTCTATCCTAATCACTGTTGTGGAAAATAATGGCATGCCTATTTTCTCCACTAAAATGGTTCAATTACTGAACGCTGAATGTTTAGCAAAATACCATTATTATCTTACCATTCAACTTCACACATACTAAGCTCTGACAATTTACAATGTTGAATACAAAAAAAAAAAAAGTACATGTGATTAGGATTCAAGTTACATCCACATTCCCCAAAAATGACCTGTAGGCCTAGTAGAGGGGAGAAGGTATATACCCCATTTAGCTCCCTTCATATTTGTCCAAGAGATGCAAAATTGAATTTGAGACTGCAAAGGGTTAGTGGGCAAGAATCCTACCGCTGGGTTGATACCAAACAATTGAGACCACAGTATATAATTATATGGTTGAGACAGTATAGGTAGCTAGCTTGCAAAGCTCAAAGTATTTTTAAAGATAGAACGTAACACTTGCTTGATTGACATTCCAATGGTTATTAGTGTCTCTATGGACGGTAATAACAATACCAGGAGATGTATCTGTTATAGTCTACTACTTCATCCGCTGCCAAGCACGTTAGCTGTCAATAACAACCAGGGGCCTTATGTACAAAGCCTTGTGAAGAATCCATACTTAAACACAGCATATGCACGAACCTGGAAAGCTGAAAATTCAGATGTATGAAATTGTGCGCATACAAGAATGCCCACACCTCTTCTCTGTACAGCCCGATCAACAAGAAACTAAGTGCACATGTATGAGCACTACCCCCTCCCTCAACTACACTCATTTTAATATGATAATAAATATAAATAGGCCTAGGCTACACCCATGTTCAGATTGAGACAAACTGGCAAAAGCAAGCGGCAAATCACCCAAAAAGGAATGAATGCAAGGTGTGCTCTTAACCAATGTAAAGGGACATTTTTTTTGTGCGTCATCTGGCATTAATAACCAAAGAAAACAGTATGAGTAGCTGAGTATAGCAGTGGCTATCAATGCAGTAGGGTCAAAGAACCGCACAAAATAATCCTCGGTCAATCTGGGAATTGGCAAGGGGGTTTAGCAGTCACGTCTTGTAACCAAAGTGTCTTGATGGGGAGTTGAACAATATCAAAATAACTGCACAATAAATTAAAAAAATCCAACATCAAATTAACTGCGTCCTAAGAATCATGCACCCTGTCACTTTTGGATTTATCATCAGTCGATCCAGGCAACCTTGCCACTACATTAGTCAGTCGCATTTCTGCATCACAGATAATTTGCACGTCGGTGGAATGAGAATGCAAACAAAGTCAAATTCTACCTCTGACAATGCCTTTATGCATGTGCAGTCAATCGCTCTGATTACACTGTGGAAAATGGCTCTCGTTGCAACTTGCACTTTAATGTTAGCCTGGTCAACCAGATCATATCCTTTATACACCTGGCTTACATACAAGATGATCCCTCCCCATCCGGACCAGTCTGCCTGTTCCCTCTGGAATACCCCAGTTGTCAAGAAGTACCGTGTGGCAAGTACTTGTAACGGACAAATGCGTGACTCTTTGGGCAGTGCACTTTAAAGCCGGACCCAATTCAGGACAGACTTCCAAGAGGATAGGTTCTTGGAAAACTGAAAGAGTTGATAAGCCAGTCATCATAGAGCAATTTTATCGTTTTATATTGGCGATGTCTCTACATACATATTCCCTTTTAATTCGATATACTCCATTAAGGATAAACCTGCCATTATTATCATTAGACTCTCATTAGCCTAGTACTGCATACAATTTGTGCATACTTATATATCCATTTATTTAATTGCATACACCTTGATGTATTATTATTTCCATTAAGGCCTGTGTGTCAGTACTGTGTAAACACATTTGAAGAGTAATACTTTTCACATGTAGGCCTAAAGATTCGTAAAAAAAAAAATCGTAATGTTAGTTGCACTGCATAGCCTCTAAGTGTCGCCACATGACTAAAACCATTAGAAATATGCGTACACTAGACAGGAGGGTGGCGTGGAGGAATGCACATTCATATTTATTTCATTCTTGATACATCTGACCATAAGCGTGAAAGATGGCGTTTGGACATGATGCTCCAGGTCACTTTGGACTACTGGCTAATTGACGTTAAATATCTACCCAGTTAGGTAGCTATGATGATGCATCCCTAATGGGATGAGTTAGCTTATCTACTTATCCTGTACATTCTGTAGTGGACTTCCGACTGACTATAACTTAATTTCATCGAGTTACGTTAGCCGACCTGGTACATACTAGGCTACTGCCAACACAGCCTTTCCAGTGAACGTACTAAGGTGATAACAGCTAGCCTGCTATAATTAGATGACGAATCCCATGCCACACCCCCACATAGCAAGATGCAAAGATGTTTAGCATGTCTCCATATCTCACTGGCTAGCTATGCCTACGAAAGATACATTTTAGCATTGCTGAATGATGCTGCACGCACATTCTGTTCTCGAAGAGAATATTCTGCAGTGCATCTCATGATTATGCAGGAGTCGAAATAGCATTGCGCTCACAAGTATTTACATACAGCTTGTTATCATGGACGGCCAATATAACCCATTGACAGCTAACCTTAGCTTGGTATTTTGCGACGCTTAATAGTGCGAGCCACCGCTGAGTAGCCCAACACATCGACAAATACACATAATCACATATAACGTTAATTTTCTCGATTCAATTAATGTTCCGTACAAAGGCACACGCGACCCCATAGTTGAACTGCTTGTCTCATCGTGGCAGAGTGCACACTGAGATTAAACCTCCAAGTCCAGTAGCCAGACGTTGCTGGGTAACATGGCTGGCTAACGTTACCTCGCTAGCTAGCAATACCTAGGTTAATTAGCTAGGATAGCAAAATAACGTTACAATGCACGTCAACGCAGTTAATTATCCAAACTGTGGTTATGATGAGCGTCACGTCGAATAAATATCGTCACCACGGTTTTAGCGATAATATTTCGTTAATGTAGCTTTCCTTCATGTTAAGAACATTACACTAATCATACCTATATGGTCACCCTAGCTGAAAAATCAACCTAACGCTAGCATCGCTAGCTTACTTACAGCTTGCAAACAAGACATGACATCAAGCACGCCACCCTAAACCCTTTCTTGTGAGAACTTCTGTAACGTTAACCCATTTTTCATAGTAGCACCACTACATAATTAGCTAGCTAATTATGGTTGGCTTGGTTGCTGGCTAGCGAATTCTTGATGGCTAGCTAACAGTCCAATCGTCCTGACAATAGCACAACATGGTAACTGTTAGCTAGCTTTAACACTTGCTTACAATAATGTGAAAATGCCAGTAACGTTACGTATTTACTGAAATAGGATGTATATAAATATGATTGCAGTAGCCGACAAATGTGGTCGTGCATGTATATAAATTCACTTACCTTGTTAACTGAAAAACACCGGGATGCAGAGGCCTTGAACCATCTTGCATAGTGTAACGTTAACGTTACTTGCTAGGGATAAACCAATTTGTAGGTGTAGAGGATGAAGAGCTAGCTAACAAGCTAACCTTGTAGTGAAGTCGTTTGTATTTATCGCACTGACCTCCAATAGCATTGCTAACTCATGAAATGGATGGTCCATTCATCGAAATTTGCCAAAATAGGAAGCCATATCAATCCCATGATCAGCAGGGCATTCCAATGATGAATAATTTCTTCGTTTACAATATTCAAAACAGCCGTTTTTGAAATTACACCGCCCCTCAATTATAAATAAAAACAACTAGCTCGTTAGCTAACTTACGCCCGTGAGTGATTGAAATTCTTAAATAATATTCACAGTTCCTGAAAACGCAAAGGTCCTATGACGCGGCGAAAATCATATAGGATGACCATACACGTTGATCATAAAATAAATCAAAGACTATCGTTACAGATGTAAATTAAGATTTCAAAACGCATCTCTATCAATTTAATGTCTTAGGATGTTGATGGTGTCATGTCAGATCGGACTAAACCAATTCAGGGGAGTAGGGTTTTCTGTGGCCTATAATAACAATATGTGGGAACCGTAGTGCTCTGGTAGTGCTTTACAAAGTAGAGGTCATGCGCGAACCGGCCCCGTGGAACGTTCGACTAGTCCCAGGGAACTCGTAAACCATCAAGGCCTCGTTTTCCCAGAGCCTTCTAAGTAAAACCTAAATTAGTAAGGTCTTACTTTATTTCATGTTACGTTATATTTTCGGTTCTGATTGTTTGTCTGTCTGTTTGTTTGTCTGTCAACAGATTACGCAAAAACGGCCCGGACGATTTTCATGTAAAATTGGTGGAGTGCAGCATGAGGCAATGAAGAGCAGTGAACTAAATGACATAAGGTGATGAAACACAACAGTATGGAGTCAGAATAGTTTAAAATTTCACAAATAAATGTATTTTTATGATTCCCAAATAAAATTCACACTTCACAAATAAATGTCAAGCGATTCACAAATGTAAATGTTGTTACAATTTATTTACAGACTAACAAACGTGCATTTACCAGGCCAGTTACTCTCTTTTGCTTCCTCGTTTCTTCGTAGCCTCTGTCATGAGGTCCATACAGACAATACTTGCTAGCTTCTTCTTAAAGATAGCAGATGGGTGTAGTTAGTTGTTGTTGAGTGAGGTGTTGCCATGAAGCCTTACGTAGTTCTCTCCAGAGGTGTCGTGCCCTGTTCACCAAAGTTACAATGGGCAATAGTGCAACAACAAAAAAGCAGTGGCACAGCACCATTCTCCGTATTGCAAGTCTGTGTACCACTGAAATGATTTTGAAGCTGTTATTACAGTACATGAAATTCCCTGTATTGTTATTTAAAGTTGAAGTTGTTAAAGGTTGAGCGCACCTGAAAGACTGAAGACATTATCAATAGAGCACATTAACTTGCCACTGCTAGCTAGCTTGCTAGTTAAAACGTACCCATGTGAACGGTCGAGTAAAGAGGTACATGTCAGTAAACGATGAGTGGAAAGGTAAACTATTGGTATACCCGGAAGTGTTTTTGTGTTACTTCTGGGTATACCAATAGTCTAACCTTCCACCCATCATCTACTGATAGCACATACTTGAACATTGGAGAAACAGAAAAACAGGACTTAAACTCTTTGATAAAAATATCTAAATGTATATATGTTAGCTATAACGTTACTGTAACTATCATTAGTTATGTTTATCATACTTGCTATCTACACTGCTAGGCAGCTAATGTTAACCAATATTGAAGTTAATTAACCTTATGGATAGCAAGTAACGTTAATGTTAAATATGACAGGCTTACAGCAAACTTCTTGACATACTGTTCATTTATGGTTTTAGGTCAAATATCTACACATTTACATTTAGTCATTTAGCAGACGCTTTTGTCCAAAGCGACGTACAAGGGAGACGTGCAGGGTGTAACGCTATCATATCAAAACGTTCTCTGTTAATACTCACCAAGCACTCAATTTGATTTATCCTTCCCCAGCAGGTCTGAGTCCAAGTAAAACGTATCCAACTGTCATGCAGTCATGACATGACCTACAATTTGATGTTAGTGACCTGTGGTTTGTGCATATCCCCTCCAGATATATGAGAAAATACGTCTTGACTGAGGATACCTCTGGATATTAACAATATGTCTCACATTCCAGATATGGACTGGTTATCTGTGGCATGTCATAAGAAGTATCTAGTAAAAAATATCTCTGGATACACGCCTTTATCCCACTGTGATCAATGATTTGCTGCATCATTTGCCTGTACCTTAAGATTGTGAAAAGTCCAGCTTTGTACCCTTTGCTGTCAGCAGTGATTTGGTACCTTTAAAATTAAATAAAGGTCTGCAATTATCAACTTCAGGACCATTTCCATATCTTAACGGGTACTTTTCTGTACCTCTTATTATTATTATTATCGTCTGCTGTTACTATGAAATGTTGTAACGTTTTTCTTAGAATGAGGCATAGAAAGGCAGAGATGTCTGGGATGCAACTTTGTTTGCAAACATACAGAACGGGGCAGGACAGGACAGAGGACGTATTGTGTGTACAAAAGCTAGATGGTGACGAACAATAATTAATAATGATTTTGACATTGCAGACCATGATGTTGACCTTTGAGTTTATTGTTATGTTCTAGG
>NC_045159.1:6986756-7064256 GCF_900700415.2 Clupea harengus | reverse complement strand
TTGGTATCCCCTCTGATGCAATCTCATGGAAATGGACATGGAGTTAGGAGAGAGGGTTTCTGCAGCTAGGTGTGGTCTTGGCTTAGCTGTATTAGCCCTACTTGCTCCATTTAAATTATATCTTGTTGATTTGTGGTCTTTTGGAGTCACTGCATCTCACTCATCCTCCCAGTGTGTGTGTGTGTGTGTGTGTGCGTGTGTGCGTGTGTGCATGCACTCATGTGGGCCAGTGGGCTTACATATGTGTGTGACTATGTGCATATGCATTTACAGTCATGGTTGGGGCAGGAACACTCTCTGACTTATGTGTCAGTGTGTTTATTTACCTCCTTTCCCATGCATATACTTAAGGGGTGAGAAAAGGAAACAGAAGCACAAATCAAATAGCACACACTCCTCCTCTCTTCCCCCGTGTCACCTGGTGTCCCCTGGCCACACGCAGCAGATATGAGCAGCACAGCGGTAGGTGGCTCGGGCTGGTCTCGCTCATCACTTATCTCCCCTCTTTCAGACGCTCTCACCAGTTAGTCTGAATTAGTTATGCAGTCCTTCCAGGAGACAGGTCTGCAGAGACCCAGTGCAGCCAGGCTCCATGCTCTGCCTTCCACGGTAGACCTGCCCTATTCTCCTCTCCTCTCCTCTCCTGCCCTCTCCTCACCTGTCTCCTAGCAACCAACATCCTCCTCAACCAGGGATGGAGTTTTGAGGAGGGTCTGTCTCAGCACGTAAACGGGCGTTCCACAGAAATACCAAGAGATGGTTGGCAGGAGCCAAATGTTGATGGTGAGAATACATGTAAAATATTGTAGGGTAGAGCTTCTGTTTGTCATTGACTGTAACTATGCCACCTTATAACAGCAACACACCAGGTTATAATTTCTGCTTGTCATTGACTGTAACTATGCCACCTTATAACAGCAACACACCAGGTTATAATTTCTGCTTGTCATTGACTGTAACTATGCCACCTTATAACAGCAACACACCAGGTTATAATTTCTGCTTGTCATTGACTGTAACTATGCCACCTTATAACAGCAACACAGCACAGTCTAAGGGGTTAACTGAGTTTTGGTGTGAGAGTGAAGTTAAGCCTTGACACTCGTAGGTGGATGATGCCACTGGTCTCTGAGCTGTAGGTCTGCCTCACTCTGGTGACAGCTCAGCGGAAAGGTGGTGGAGACTAAAAAGCTGGAAAAGGAACAGCTCTTCCGAAATACTGAGATAAAAAAAATGCTCTTCTGCTTGACTGCTGAATGTCAACATGCATTAGTGTGGAGTCCCCAGCATGGAATCACTCTGGTTTAATGCTAGTCTTTGAGTGTGTCTTCACTGCAGTGCTCCGTGATGTGTGTGTGTAGGTGTATGTGTGTGTGTGTGTGTGTGTGTGTGTGTGTGTGTGTGTGTGTATGCGTGTGTGTGTGTGTGTGTGTGTGTGTGTGGAGGGATAGCATAGCTCAGTGGAGCGGGCATCTGTGATGAGATGGTAGACCCAGGCAGAGGCCCGACGCTGAGTCACATCACAACCCAGGTGGAATACGGAATACCCACACACACACACACACACACACACACACACACACACACACACACACACACACACACACACACACACACACACACACACACACACACACACACACACACACACACACACACACACACTGGTAATGGAAGAGTTTCAGCATGCATCATGCTCCAGTGTGCTCAAACACATACACAGAGCCTGTCTTATTGCTCTTGGGACAGTGAGCTGAATACCATGTAGGTGTGTGTGTGTGTGTGTGTGTGTGTGTGTGTGTGTGTGTGTGTGTGTGTGTGTAGATGTGTGTGTTTGTGTGTGTGTGTGTTTGGGGGGGGGGGTGTATGAAGTTCACGTGAATAAGCAGGACTAAACTATTTAAATCATCTAAACTATCCATTGAGGGATTTAGAGCAAACATTTGATACCCCAGCAGGCTGAAAGGAGACTGATGTGAATCAGACTTATCTTGGTAACGGTGACGCAGGACGCCCCGCAGTGGCGGCTGAGTCATAAAACGCTGACTGAATGTCTGACTTCATGTTTGTCATTGCGGGTTTCTTAATGGCTTTCACCCCCTCAGTTAAACAAATGCCTGTGGCAAGATTACTGCCAAGATTAGCATGTCACCAGAGAAAGCCCCATCTCCTGGTTGTCAAACTCATTCTTAATTTGAACTGAAATTGCAAAATGCCACAGAAAGGCTCATTTGTATGCACTTGACACGCAGGCATCTATAGACAATGACCAACGAGTGCAGAGTAGGCGCTGTCTCAGCCACAGATAAGATTCCCTGATAAGCAATCAAATAACTGAACTTGCTGTTTATTCAGGGACTTTAGGCAAATCTCCTTTTTTTTCTGAAAACCTACTAGAGAACCACTTGTGCGTGGGGCCAATAGCAAGAAAAATAAATAAAAAAATAGGAAAAACATTTTAAAGCTTTACTGTGTTAAATGAATACTACATGTACTGTGTGTGGGGGCTTTCTTGATTTTTGTCTTCTCAAATTGAAAAGTCTATCGCCATAGTATTTTTTCTGACACATACAACGACGGCCCAAGCCGCTAATTACATGCTCCGAGCCCCTGGCATGACATGGAATGTTGAGTGGCGCATTACGCCTCCTGCTCGGGAGGGCTTGATGGCTGACGATCATGCGTTAGTTACCGACTGTGATGTCATGCGTTAGTTACAGACTGTGCCGGCCAGTCACGGCTCAAATCAAGCGTGCGCTGATGGGCGCCTGGCTGCCTCTGACATGTCAGGCTCTTATTCGGCTCCCTCATTCTCCCGCTGATTATCAAGACCCGTCTCAACACCCCACAAATATGTGAGTTTGAATCCAATCAGCTGCAGGCAGACATCGGGAAGAACATGGCGGAGCAACGACGGGCCATACAGTGGGATATGACCAAGGCACGGAACTCAGCACATTCAAGACACATCAGAACCAGCACACACACACACACACACACAAACACGCAGACACACAAACACGCAGACACACACACACACACACACACACACACACACACACAAACACGCAGACACACACACATACACACACACACGTCTAGCATGGGAAGTTATGTTAAGAAACGCAACAACGGCCCTACCTATGAAGTAGGACAGGAGGCCGGCTAAGAGGATGGCGGCGGCGATGGCGGAGACGGCTGCACATTTCCAGCTGCAGTACTTGGAGGGCTTCTTGAGTTTGAAGGAGCTCCTGGAGAAGGTGTTCCTGGGAAGCAGCCGGGGAGGGGGCGAGTAGACTGTGCCCGACGTCATGGGGTAGCCGGGGGACGAGCTGCTGAACAGGGGGGTGGTGCCGGAGGGCGTCTTAAACAAAAAGTGCCTGCAGAGAGAGCAGAGGAGTTCATAAAATAATGATTACTAATTAAAGCAAATTATTTAATTATTTGTTCAGTTAATTAAGGATACACTCGTTAATTATGAACCATTTAAAAAAAGCAGTATACCCACAAGTCCAAAAAACATCAAGAAGGTGCTAAATTGAGGTGAGAGTAATGTAATATACAAATGAAAAATATGTTGACACTTTTTTGTATTGTTGAGTGTGAATAAATCAACTCATGGCTTATCTGTGTGGTACCATACAGTGGTGTGGACTGTCTCATTTGCAGGACATTTTTTATCATGTTCACAAGAAATGCTGAATTTCGCTGTAGCTCATTTCCAATGTTTGTAATGATTTAGGAGTGAATTTGGTGGTGCTTAACGTCGGCTTATATTGACAAACCTGCCGATCCAGTGACTGCAAGAAATTGGTTAGTAGGGCTCAGATTTGACACACAGAATAAAACATATTTACTGTTAACATTATTATTTTGCTCAGAGTCCTGGGGAAGCTCTGAGGACTGAGTGCTGAGTAGCCCTCCTCTGTCTGCGGACCGGACTGCGCCCACACCCGCGCCCCGTGCCAGCCCTTTTGCCGGGGGTACTAGATGCCAGGTGGGCCACGGGCCGGGGGCAGTCTGTGGAGGGGCAGATGGAATGGGATGAAAGTGGTCAATGTCTGACCACGGCGCTTTGATGACGGACAGCCCCCCCCCCCCCCCCCCGCACTCACAACCCCCCAGTAATTCCGCCCTCAGATCTGGTTCCATCCATCTTGTCCGGGGCAGGGAGTTTGACCTGGCCTGGCCCCCCTGCTCAACCCCTTCCCTTCACTCTCCTGCACTCTACCCACCAGGATGTGGACGTGGACCTGGTGTCCTCCTGCCCTCAGAGATGACTCCACACCCTCAGTGCCCTCTCCCCTTCTCCTCCCATCGAGTCTCTCTCATCTTGAGGAGCTGGAAAGCTTTCAGTATTTTGGAAATCTTTCAGAATGTTACTACTTGTTGTGACTGTGGGGGCGAACATTGGCAGAGCTCTATGAAGGCTGTGGAGATCTGTAACTTCAGATCTCTGTATCCTTGTTAATAGAAGGATACAAATCTTCAAATCCCAATGAATTCCCCTAACATCCAATGTATGTTTCAATTTATTTTAACTCTCCTTGCAGATCTGATGAAGTCAGGTTAAATAGATAGAGAATTACACCAGTTTTAAATATGGAATTGCATTAGAAAAACACATCAATTCAAACTGGTGTCTTGCAAGGGAGGAAGACAGAGGACATATGCTGGAGAGGAGAACTGATGGCATGGATGGTCAGAGAAGCTCCATTCCCAGGCCTGGTGATGGGTATCCAGTGTCATCTCCTCCAAAGGTGCTCTCTGTCTCTGTCTCTGCCTCTGCATGGGTTTGAATCCACAGCCAAGGTCATACACACACGCACGCACGCACGCACGCACGCACGCACACACACACGCACACAGACACACACACAGACACGCACACACACACACACACACACACACACACACACACACACACACACTGGCTGTCTCTCTGTAGTTCAGCACCATTCATCCTGGTTTCTAACCTTAGAGCTGGCATAGTAAACCCTTTTGTCCAGAGCAGCACACAGTATAGATAAATCCCCCTCCTTATCAGCATGTGTGCCTCCAAGGCACTGAGCACCCCTGACCTTCACGTTGTTAGCACCTTCCAGCACCAGCCAACCTACAGGTACATCAAATATTTAACATTCAAACTATGGCTATAAGACCCTCAGTAAATTATACCTTGCCATGTCTGATACTACAACGTCAAAGAGCAGGCCTCAAAAAAAGGGGGTGTCAGCACGAGCTCCATTCCTCTGTCTGTCCAGGAGCGCGTTTTTTTTGCAGCGCTGAAGATATATTTTTATTTCTTTTTACACCGCAGAGAGCAATACGGGCCAGCATCAAGGAGGGGCAATAAAGTCTTGGAGATGTCAGAAATTTCCAGCCTGAGAAAGCCTCCCGATAGTCACATCCAGAAACTAATGAAAAGACGGCGCTGGCTAGCAGAGGCGCTTTGCTCAGTGCTTTAGACTGATTAATCTCCCGTGCACCAGTGAGCGTTAGCGATGGCACGGCTACAGCACCACAGAGAGACAGCAAGTGGTAGTCTTCTGCAACCATGCTTTACAAAACGGAAACAGAAAAGTCCACTCTGCTATATTTTTTTGTAGACATTTAACAGCAAACCCATTCAAAATCTAAAATAAAACAATAATAACAAAAGATTTTGAGAAAGGATCACACAGATCCCTTGTGTGTTTTTAATTCAGTCAAAGGATCCAGCCACGACTCAGGATCAAATGATCAACATCTCTGAGGGGCGAGGCCAAACCCTGGTCACACCCTGCAGACAGCATTTAAATGGCTGCCTGAGGAAGGTGCTTCAGGAGGCAAGAAATGAAGACGGAGAGGTGGAGGACGTCCTCTAGGCCACGGCCATAAACCTGGCTAATTCGCATTCCCATTGGCACTTCAGGGGTTTTATTTATTTTTATCTTGCTTTTTGCCTGTTCTCTTAGGATGTTTTTATCTTTTATTAATTTTTTTTACAAACCAAATGTACTTCTCAGACAGCACAAGTATTGAATTAATAAAGGGGGTGATATTTCTAATAAGAAATGATGTGTGTCAAAATGTGACAACATTTTATGCTTGAATGGTTGAAAGACTTGATTGACTTCATACACCTTGGTTACCTGGGTAAAGACTGCAGACATCGTTTGAGAGAAATTATGAACAACAGGTCTACACAATGTAGTTGCAACAACTCAATCACAGGGAATTCATTTTTTTTTTTTACATTTTTATAGCTCAGTACTATCTGCTTTCCCACATTACTACCAATGTTCCTTGTGATCTTTTGTAGGCTAGGGAATGTTTTTATAATCTTTTAATTGAGAGTGTTCACAGCTCTCCGACTCCTTAGACAGAATTGGCCACAGTGTGCCACTCCACAAATAAACACACCCCGTAGAGACCTTGGCACTGGCAACACTCAAAACACACAAAAACCCTGAGCAAATAGAGCAAAACACAGCAAAAAGTGAAAAACAAGAAGTTGTGAAAAGGCTCGCTCTCGTCGTAAACACCTCCGCCTCCCCAGAGGACGTGCAGAAGACCAGAGCAATTAACATGGAAGACGTTAACAGATAATGAACCCAGATCCACTGGCGGTATGTTATTATGGAAGCCCTGCTGCTGGAAATTGTAAGGGATGACAGTCTGAGGCATTTGTTCCACTGTGAGCTTAGGTGGAGCCTACCACTGAGAGCCATTTAAGGTCTACAGCTTTTAATTATTTGCTCAAATTGCATCCCTTTATCTTGTCTTCAACCAAAACAAACAAAAAACAATATTTATATGTTTTCTTCAGGCCACTTATTTAGGAACAGTCACCACAACACCATATAATAGCCAGACTGGAAAACCCCCATCTCTATATCTGTAATCCATTGAAACCATTGCTTAAAGCAGACAGTAGCTGGATATGTTTCCACTCTACCACATTTCAGGGACACCACTCATTATGAATACATTTAAATGATATCCAATGCATTCCACGATCTCAACATGATCTCAATGGGGATTCACTCATCCCTGTTCACCCATCCTTAAATCACAGAGGAAAAAAGAGCCACTTAAACACTGTGTGAGTGTTATCTAAGATTCATTAGTATTACTCAATGAATCGTAACACTTCACGAATGTATTCGGTCTTGGCTATTCCTCAGCGAGACACAATTATCTTGTGACATTTCAGTTTGTTTCTCAGTATATTGAGATCAGCTTGTAACGAGGTTGTTAGTGGTGTATGGGGACAATTATGAAAAAAATCTCATTAAGAAAACCTCTAAACCACACAAGATACAACACAGGGAACTCATTTTAAATGGGTCTATTCTGATTGTTGAGGGTGGGCACTGCATAAAAGGGTTAGGGAAAGGTTTAAAACACAATGACATAAATGAATAAATGAACCTAGTAATGTATTACTTGTTTATTCACTTATTTAATCTTGTGTAACCATGGGTTAGATGGCCAGGGGCTTTTGAAGACAAGGAATGGAGTTGCATCAATGATGATTTAAAAGGAATTTTGGAAGGATTGAAAGGGTTAGAGCAAAGAATAAATGTAATCAAATGGGTGAGGTCATCTTTGATTATGGCATGGAAAGATATGAAGTTTGTCCAAAAGATAGGAAGGAAAAAGCAAGGTCAGACCAGGCCAAGTAATAGAATAGAAAAGGCTGATTCGAGAGAGGAGGCAGCTGAAGAAGCAATGGAAACGAGAAGATGATGTATGAGTATGAGCATACTGGCTCCGCTAGGGAGGGTGGAGCTCAGAAGAAGACGAAGAAGGATGAAGAAAGAAGAAAGAACAAGTTGAGGCCCTATTCTACAAGGATCCATTTCAGTCTTTATTCACTCAAGAGAAAATGGGAGAGCGGAAAGAAAGGACAAGGACGGGTATCTTTAACATGTACATGCTAACATCAAAGGCATGTGGATCTCGTGTTACCGGCAGACATTCCTCTAGCTGGAGTGAGAGGTCCACCAATGGATGATGGTGAGAGAGATGCAAGAGGTGGTGCATTGTGTAAGGGCTGCATCCGCTCCCGGCCCTAATGGGGTACCTTATCGTGTCTATAAAGGAGCGCCTGATGTTTTAAAATATCTATGGAAGCTTGTGGCGATTGTATGGAAAAAAGGGAACGGTTCCGAGGATGTGCTGTCAGGTAGGTGGTATTTTCATTCCAATGGAGAAGACTGCTGCGACCATGGACCATTTTTTTGACCTATCAGTCTTCTTAATGCGGATGGAAAGACCTTCTTTGAGGTTGATCTCCTTTTTGAAGGCAAATTGCTTGATAAATATATTTCTGTCCAGAAGGCCGGAATCCCATGATTTTCTGGATGTTTGGAACATAGTTGCATGATTAGGCATCAAATTCAGACAGGCAGAGACCTCTGTGTGGTATTTTTGCACCTTACTATTGCATTTGGATTGGTTCTACACAGTCCGTTGTGGAAGGCATTCGGTTACTTTCAGGTCCCTGAGAAGATTTCAGCGTTAGTCAAAGCATATTTTGAGGATATTCTGTTGTGCTTTAACACAAGTCACTACACCACACCTTGGCATCACTGTTGGGTTTCACCATGGCAATGGAGGTAATTATAAGGGCATCTAAATGGGTTGTTAGTTGTGAGAGGCTGCAGGACGGCACCTGGGTTACCTTCCATCCAAGCATGATGACAGTTACAGCAACTGCTCCATGGCTGTAAGCCAAGTTGAATGACAATCTGAGATGGGCAAAGATGAAAGTGAAACTGAAATGGGAAAAGATGAAAGTGAAGCAAAGTAGAAGTGTGTCATTCAGTAAAGGAAAACTGGTCAGGGAGATTTTTTATATTGATGGGGAAGTGTTTTTATATTGATTGTGTAGTGTTTTTATATTGATGGTAATAATGTTTGCACTGTATGACAAACAAGTGATGCAATATCATGGTCGTTAATGGGAGACACATCCCTTTGGATTAAACTACAAAACAAGATGGCTGCGCAGTAAAAGACTACAACAACCAAGGTCTAATGTATAACTCAGGGAAAGATATGCCTCAGCCACTAAGGAACAAAATGGCTCAGCTTAATGAAGAACTTTTTTCAGATTTTCTTCTAAGTATGCGTTGACTTTGTGGAGGCTTTGGTTGAGGAACAAACCCACCAATCCTTGAGATAAAACTGCTTTGACCTACTTTTGTCTGCATGCGACATGCCAAGGACTCCTTTTACATAAACATACATACCACTCTAGAATTTGTCATTTTATTTTCTATGACTAGTTGTGAATGTTTGTCTCAACAGGGCTGTGACAGGCTGCTGACTTACGCCCTGGTCCAGTTGTTTCAAAACCCTAGGTGAAACATTACTATGTGCTTGCACTTAAGAAGTTCTAAAATTGCAATGGTAAACACCCTGAGGTATTAATGTTGGTAAAACGGCAAGGCACACAATTCAGCTGATACAGGGGCCCCTGCTGAACAAAATATTATGAATTGAGGTGTGAGTGCGGTCAAGGCTACAAGCACCATTAATACACCTACTGAGAGACCAACTTTGAAGTGGAGGCAGTGGGGACTGGGGAGAGCAGTCAGATGTCTGCAGGCACATTAATATGTTTGAAGTGTGTGTGTGTGTGTGTGTGTGTGTGTGTGTGTGTGTGTGTGTGTGTGTGTGTGTGTGTATGTGTGTCTGTGTGTGTCTGTGTGTGTGTAAGCCATGAGGGCAACATTAATAAGGCTGCCCCCCAGTCCACAGTGCTGACAGAAATACTAAAGCACTTCCCTCACACTGCCATCTAGCCACTCTCCAGAAACAACACAGGCAGCCGCCTGCCCTGTTGTGACAGAGGAACATGTCACACTGACGACGATGCTACATCTGTATGTCAGCACATGTCGCACCCACACAGACAGCAGCCCCACAGACAGCACCCCCACACTGCCCCTGTCATCATCACCACAAGCTCAACATTACTAAGCCCATGCTTACCACCAACATGGCACGACCTTTTTCATACAAAAAAAAAAAATGCCACCCCGCCTTAAAAAAAAGAAAAAGAAAAAGGAAAACAGAGTGCCGAGTGGTTGGCTGTGAAGGTAGCAACAGTGTGTGACAGACACCCAGGTTGGGCAGCGACACCCTGGCGGGGCGTTTGGCATCAGGGTGGCTGAGGTGGAGTGGAGTGGAGTGGAGTGGGCCATGGCGACGGGCCGCAGCACCGTCTCTGCTCCCGGTGAATAAAACATCTAAGGGTCGCAGTCGTGGCCTCATGAATAGTGCATGGGCAATGTTCAGGGTGTGATTCGGGAACAGGGGGAGGCGACCTCTATCGCAGCAGGAGAATAGTAAGGACAGACACACCATGCCAAAAAAGGAAAAGGAGGGAGAGAGAATCAGAGAAATTGAGAAAGAAAAAGAGACGGAGAGAGAGAGAGAGAGGCTGAATGAGAGAGACAGAGAGAGAGCAGAGGGATGGAACACAATTTGGCCTCCGTATCTTTCGGCATTAAGCTAAGAAATGTGGTGGCAAAACCCATAACACCATATCAAGCGATCTGCAGTGAAGCATACTATTGTTTTGATTTGTGTCAATTGGAATCACTGACACCTGGTTATGTACTCTAAAGCGTAATGTGATCCAATCCACCAACTGCACATTTATGGTTG
The DNA here is from genome assembly GCF_900700415.2 of Clupea harengus. NCBI lineage: Eukaryota > Metazoa > Chordata > Actinopteri > Clupeiformes > Clupeidae > Clupea > Clupea harengus. The sequence goes on along the minus strand of NC_045159.1, from coordinate 7,053,591 downwards.
GCTGCCAAGTGCAGGCGGCGGCGGCAGCAGCCAGATACGTGAACAGGTGCCCAGATGTCAGACCCACCGTGTCTCCAGCGGCACGTTGCTGTTGAGCGCCCAGCTGTCATGGAGCTGCACAGACTCGGGCGTGGAGGGCCCGTCCCCGGGGGCCGCCGGCTGGTGCTGGTGCTGGTGCGCGTGGCTGGGGTTGCGGCGGCTGGCATGTGTGCCGCGGTTCAAGGAGTTGGCCGAAGACTGGTGGTGGCTGTGAGGCGGCGGGAGGGGCGGACGCAGCGTGGACTGACTGTGATGGCTGGATGAACCTACGAGAGGGAAGGAGAGAGGGAGAGACATATTGGGGGTGAGGTTTACGCACACGGCTAATAACATCGCTAATAGCATCGTTATTAGGATCACTGCACTGAGAAAGTATAACAGAGGAAGCATTGCAATAATACCATACTTATTATACTGGTCCACTTAGTGCCAACCTCATTTTTTTTTTTACACAAAATCATTGTGCTATTGAACTGCAAAAACACTGTTGAAGCTTGAAGAATACAGAACACCTTGTGAGTTTTGGAAAATGTATGAAGAGGAAAGAAAGGTAAAAAAAGGGGTTTTGAAAAATCGATATAGGAAAAAGGAGGACTGAAATATTTCGGTGCATTTTTAGAAAGATGGATTATTTTAAGGGAACTATATATACACTAGTGAGCATTTATGCATGACACCAAGTACTGTCCATGATATCGTTCATCTAAGAAATATAATTGTGAGGATAATAAATGCCACTTAAATATATTAATAAAGCATAATTAAAGTGTTTTGTTTTTTAAAACAATCTATCCAAAGCACAAAAATATAATAATTTTATATTATATAAAAATAATTAGGATTCATATTAATTGACAGGGTAACATTTTCAATTGGATGATTTAATTATTTTCATCATTATTATTGACATGAACATTTTGTATTTATTTATGCCAGCAGATGCATATCTGAGTGCTAAAATAGCTGGAAAAAAATAGAAATACAAATGGGTTCAATTATTAGCAAAAAAAGATATAATTTCCAAGTAAATATAGTAAATATATATATAAATATGATAATAGGTTTCATAGTTTTCCAGCACAGATAATAAAATGTATTCTATGAGTAGTTTCAGATCAATGCATGATCAATACATTTGGACATCAAATGTAATAAATGAATACATCTAGTATAATACTAGAAACACTAAAATCCTAAAATACATTTAATAACTGATATTTCATTTCAATAATGCTTTTCACATATGCCTCTCACTCTCACATGTGTTGCTAGGTGCTGTGTTTAACAAGTAGTCAATCAGATTCGGTAAAGAACAATAGATAAGACAATATTTACTTTTCAGCTACAGCCAAACAATCAGTGGTCAGCTCTATTCAGTGGCCAGGATGTCTATTCTTTAACTGACAGATTCAATTTTTCACAGTTTATGTTCAATTATTCGCTCTAGCATCAATATGGCGGAGTCTTTTTCTCCCATCCTTGTTTACTCAAGTTTACATATAAAAGAAGGAGGCAAATTAAAGATTCGATCCGCCTGCATTGATCATAATGCATGTGAAAAACACCATTAGCTCAAGGTTGGATGAGCTTCAATTAAAATTCATCCAGCGACATTTTCTTCTCGCTTGGGAGAGACAAACCCCCTCAGATGATTCAAAGGCCTCATGTCTTCAGAGAGAAACACAGCTGAAAGATGAAAGAGGGATTGAGGCCCAGAACAGATCTGCCACGGCTCCAGGTCCAGCCTGTGTAATCTCTCACTCCACACTGTGGCCGAACAGCAGAAATAGGCCTGCCACAAAAGCCTGACGGCACACAAAGACCAGAGGCTGAGAACTCCTCAGGAATATCAGCAGCCAACAATGGTTTCGGGGAGCCACGGATTATGCCATGTGACACGTCCATCAAAGCATTCCCTCTTACTTCGCAAACTGCAATCCAACCAAACTCCGCATAAAAGGCGTTGCGGGCCTCGCCGTTTAATGTGCTTTGATAACCTTGGCGAGGCGCAGATCCAAGGCTTCGGCTTTTGTTTTTCCTCCGAGACCCACGGTTCAAACAAGAATTGAAGCGACAGCCATAGACTGCTATTAACTGGCCTGTGAATGGGCATGTGATGTGTGTGTGTGTGTGTGTGTGTGGGGGGGGGGGGGGGGGGGGGGGGGGGGGGACACATCTGATGGTCTGTAAGGAGATTGCTTCTGCCAGGATCCGCTGCTTTAACATGGGCAAAAACCACACACTCATGCTGGGGACCCCGGTGAGTGAAGCCACTGAACAGGGCCAAAACAAAGACCCTCTCCTCATGGGAGAACCACAAACTACACGGCTGATCAGAACTGGGAGAAATAAAGTCGCTACAGTAATGCTCAGATTACAGCTGTATACCACAGGCATGGCTTTTATTAGGCTACTGTATTATGTGGAATGGCCCCGACACACACAGAGGCCCCATTCCACACTGAAAATGCACAGATCCCTGAGGGCTGCGGTGAAAGGGCTGACCACTCATGGTGTTATGGAAGCCACTAATTGAGGCTTTATCTTTAGGGGTCTGTGTTGAGGTGCTGGAGATGATGATGGGGGGGATGGTGCGTCGTGTTCCATGCCGTAATACTGAAGCCAATGAGATCATGGGTGCGCCGGTGGAGGATAATATTGTGACAGAGTGACAAAATCCAAAATGGATGTCACAGTACACAGTGGTATAGCTGTAGTACTCAACTATAATCACATAAACCTGATAAGCACACGTGCATACGTACATGCACATGTACTGAAATAAACAGTTTGTACCTAAGATATACAAATTTACAGATGGATACACGCACACGCACACACGCACGCGCACACGCACACACACACACACACACACACACACAGACACAGACACACACACTCACTCACACACACGCAAGTGTTTTGTTCTTCAGTAAAGGGATATGAGGCCGTTGTCATTGCAGATGGAGTGAGTCCACAGAAGGCACAAAAAGACGAGACATTGTTGTGTGCGAGACACGAGACAGGAGACATCGTTGTGTGCGAGACACGAGACACGAGACATTGTAGTGTGCTATTTCAGAGGTAATTTACTTTACTCCCCACACACCCCAAAACAGACTAGAGCCACTGTTTTAAGACAGGCCATAAAATAGGAAATGGAGCAATAATATTATGTTTACGGTTTCTATTATTTAGGGCAAGCAGGATCTCTAGGAAACGCAAAGTTAATAATAATTCTGTGTACCTTGTGTCCACCCCAAACCATGCAATGGCCCCTTCATTTGAGCATACACTCCCTGCCTTTCAGCTTCATCTGTTCACATGAGACAGACCGCTTTTTATGTCAATGCACAAATCTACTTAATAGTCCATAGAAATTAAGAGTTTTTTTTCACAACGAATGCTGTGCGCAACTGTGTTTTGTAGTAATCCATTCATTCAAACTTGGTTATGTCGTCAATTTCAATTTCCCCCCCCCCCCCCCCCCCCCCCCCTCGCCCCACACAGTGCTAAACAAGTCTCGACTGATGACGGATTCTGTCTAATAACAAATCCTTCATGTGCAGATGTGTGATCTGTTGTTGTATCCCAGAACAGCCGAGTTCACGATTGTGTGTCGTAAGATTGCCATGCTTTCAGTCCGCGATTTATGGGGATGTGAAACAGCTGTGAAGTCATTCCATCCTTTCAGCTGACACTCATTTCTCCATGCAATCCTCAATGCCGCGCTGGCTTTCAAAATGTGTTTTTATCCCAAAGCTTTCCGTTCCCCACCATTTAACAGTGTTTATGAATAATTGAGTCTTGATCCAGTGAGCAAACCTGTGTGGCAGACAAAACAGAGACTGTGGCGGCTTTTGAGAGGCCTATTTTTGTGTCCGACACATCTTCCCTGGTTCATCACATTCTGCTACGAGAATCGGTGTTTGGTTCGGCAATTTGGATTTTGATTAAAGAATTGTCGAGCCCCTGCTCAGTGAGCGAGGAGCCGAAGAGAAGATCAGTATGACGCGAGAGCATAGTTCACGTAGCGAAAAATAACACCACGTACTACATATAAAAAAGAAGTATTATTTTTAAAATGGCAGACCCAGAAAGTATTAGCAGTTTTGTAATTCGTTTTTTCAGATGGACATTTTTTTGCCCCAAAGGTTACAAAGTTACAAAGAGTACAAAGCAAATATTTTTTTTTTTAAATACAAAAAATAAATACTAAAATCTTGCATAGGAATAAAGCGTCTGGGTGTAATTACAGTGGAGAGGCTGCGTGGAGCCGAGTGGAAGAGGAGCACACGAGCTTGGCTGGGTGGGATGCTGCCGCTGGTGCATGGCAATGGTGAAATTACTGCGGCAAGGGATGACAAGGATTAAAATAAATTGCCCAACGTGAGCAGGGGGAACCTTGGAAAAACAATACCAGTAAAAGCATAAATGTCAATTTGGAATGATAAAGGACTCAATCTGTATGTAACAGGGGAGGCCCTGAGATACTCTCAGGTAATAGAAAAAGCGATTTTTACTGTGACTAAGCCTCCTTAAAATATAAATGAGATGGTGTGATTGGTGAAATGTCTTTCAGTTTCTTTCATGTTTATTCACTCCTTTTCATAAACAGAGCTTGGTGAATATGTCCTCCTGGATAGACCGGAGTGCCAGCCATCTTACTGGACTCTCATGTCATAGTGTTTCCTGTCTTTCCTCAGTGGGGTCACACACTGCAAACTGACCAATCCACATCTGAGTGCACAGTTTAAACTGATTTGCAGTTTTCAAAATACTAAAAATACTAAAATATCGCATGTTAGAAAAAAATTTAATCTAATTTCACTAAATTAAGCGACAAATGGCCTCATTTTGAAAAACAAAACAACAACTATAGATTTACTTTTAATTTTTTGGCATTGTTACGGTCTCTGGGCACAAAAGTCTATTCACCAATTTCTTTGTTCGATTTGCTGTATTTTGTCATAATACCAAGAAAAACTATTCATGAAATGAATACAAATGTACAAGGCAAATCACAAAAGCTAATAAACGCAAATAATATCTGACGTACTGCATACTGCAGCACTCTCAAATGTGAAATAGGCAGCCCTGCCAAGAACGCAGATAAGTAGAGGGTGTGATTTTCACACAGAAGGATTGAATGTGGTCAGTTGCTCTAAATGTGGTTTGTACTACTACATTTTGTATTGCTTTTTGCCTTAAAAGCAATACTTATGTTAGCTTTTAGCATTTTTAACCTATTTTAAAAACTTGTTCTATGTTTTCTGAAGGACAATGATTATATGTCTAGTAGAGGCTTCACTGGATCAGTTACTCTGAATATGAATGAAATATAAGCCTTGAAAAAAATACAAAAAAAAACCAACAACTTAAAACTAGATAGCAAGGTAGCTTTTGATGCTAGTAGGTGACATTTTATGCTAGTTTATGTTGTGATGGAATGCCATCTTAACCCTTGTCCTCTCTTGGCAGCATCACACTTTGAAAACTGTGTAGGTGTGCTTGATGTTTAAGCCTACGTGGTTTATTATCAAGTGTGGTGTAGTGTTCTGCTCTTACATTTATTTAGTGCATTGTCAGATGCTTCATCTGATTTTTTTTGTGTATCAAATAAAGCTTTTATATGTAGACGGCAATGTGAGTTATTGGCATCAAGCACATTTCAGTTCTACATATGAGTTTTGACTCAATGTCCTGTGGGTTTCCGATGTGTAATTTAGACACCAGCATCAAATCTAATTCTGTGGTTCTGCCAGTTACCTGTCTGGATTTTAGAACAAGACTAATTGGCTCACTGACCCTGATGAGATTAACTTTTGAGTGATGAGTTAAACATTTTGGTGTCTTTAGGAAACTATTTAGTTTGGATACACACTGACCCTTCTTTCATCAACCACTGGCCAATGAAATTAGATGACTTTTAACATCATTTGTAGTACTGGTACCAATTTACAAATTTTATTTTAGAGCACTGATTTTCTACAGATTTGCAGTTCACCTGACATCAGCCGTGATGTCAAAGCTGGCGTACTACGACAAGTCATATTATTTTGAACCTCGGTATAACCTGTTGGAAGATCATACCTAACATTAGCTTTGTATCGCTTTGTAGCGAATCAGGGCCAAAGTGCACACTACCCACCGTGGCCCTGTGTAAGTGAGGAAAGCTAGATCATGCAGCACTCTGTTCTAGATGCTTCCACTGAAGAAGCTGTGTCTATTGTCAATTCTCTCAGGACTTGCAGTGGGGGACGGGGATGTGGTGAAAAGGCATATAGTCAACGCACCCCCCCCCCCCCCCAGGTCCACAAAAGGATCACCAATGGACAGAGCTCTGTGCTACTTAGCCCTGTCCCCTTGATCAGTCTCCCTTCATCTCTGAGGCTGAATTAAAAACAAGAGGTCGCGGCACTTACTGTGGCAATGAAAAATAAACAGTGATAGTGGGAAGACACGAGGCAAAGATTCGGAGCACAATACTTCTTCTCTGCCTCGTCCACTCAGCCCAGCTCATTAGACCACTGTCCCCCCCACTGCCCAAGTCTGACAGAAAACCCAGTAAACTCGCACCCCGAAACGCCAGAGCGAGAACTAGATAACAGTTATTACGTCTGTGGCATCTGCATTGCTTATTTAGATGCTAAGACAGCACAAAGGAAAATGCTTTTGTTCCTAAGACACACAGAGAAATATGGGGGTGATCATTCAAAGACTTTACACAAACCTCTGGTGATTTCCATGTTAGGATCTTTTTTTTCCAACGAGACAAGATACCAGAAATAGTTAGTAGGGGGGGAAAACAACGCATGAATAATGCATCTGCTGTATTAGTGTGCTAAGAGCCAAGCTCTTTCCAGGAGCACTGAAGCTATTGCTGCTCAGATGCAGTTCTTCACACATGCATACACACACACACACACACACACACACACACACACACACGTGGAGTATGCTTCCTCACGGGGGTTGGGGGCAGACTAAAGAGTGCGAGAGAGAGAGAGGAAGAGTGTGAGAGAGAGACAGCGAGAGAGGAAGAGTGCGAGAGAGAGAGGGAGAAAGAGAGAGAATTCAAAAGAGGGGAATAGTAGGAGGAAGACAGAAGAAAAGGAGAGGTGGGGGGAGAATAGGCCCCACAGACACGATGAGGAGCACCATGCCAGAGACACCCCATCTCTTTCAATGACACCTCTGAGACTCTGGGCAGGAGGGAGGGAGACACACGCACACGCATGCATATGCCGCCTGCTACCAAGAGCCGCGCAGTACAGAGCCAGAGAAAGAGAGAGCTTGAGAGAAAGAGAGAGAGAAAGAGAGAGAGAAAGAGAGGGAGGCGAGTGCCATCGGCACATACCAATCACACCCTAGCACCACCGTCAGCAGGATGGCAAACAGAGATGGTGGAGGCAGGGCGGAGCAGCAGTGAAGGGAATGGCTGAGTCCCTAGCTTCGCTCTGGGACACCACGCGCTGAACTACAAGTAATGAATACGGTATAGAGTCAGAAAGCAAGTGTATAGTCACCATTGCATCAACTCTAATCTTGGACAAAGACAAACGTTTCCAAATAAAACTTTTATCTTCGATAACTAACATAGTAGCGAGCAGTGAGTAATACTCACAAACAGAGTCTGTCAAAATTACATCTGGCATTATACCAGTGGTTTCTGTTTTTAATGTTTTTATGTTTGTAATGTTTTTATTAAGGCATATATCATTCTAGGAATTATATTAAGTGGCATAGTGCAATATATGTTATCTACTAGTCCCTGATACTTACAATATACATGGACTTAAATGGAATTTTCCGGTGAAAAAAAGAAAGATAATATCACAACTGGTCACTGCTGGCAACAGCATGTTGGATATTCCCTATTTTATACATGGATGGGTGCAATGAATTATTTAAAAGCTAGTGTCTGGGTTTTTGGCATGTGGAAATAGTCTGGAAATACCTTTATACCTAAAGAGAGAACAGGTTATAGTTGCCTGAATCTATTACAGCTGACTTTAAAATAATTAATTCTTAAGAGCAACACTAATGGCACCGTTTTTAACAGTATTTGCAATGGCATTTAAACATTACAAAAGCTCAGTTGGAAATGTAAAATAGGTTACATAAACACTCTTATTGTGAATATGTGGTATATGTGATGTATTTACTTAAGAATACAATTAGTGCACTGGAACTCCATAAAGAGAATGTGGAAGTAGCTCCCAGAAAAGAACAGAGAAATACCACAATATTACAATACGTACATTACATGTATATGAGAAATATTTACTCATTTATCATAATTATAGGATGGGATGAGGTTGTTGAATGTACAATACACCCTGCAAATAAAAATATGCAAAAGACTGCATGTATTAATTCAAAGAAAATAAATCAGATGCATACAACCTTGTTACTATTTTGTATATGTTAATCTTTAAGATTTTTTTCCCGCTAAATGTAAATGTATAAAAAAAGATTAAACACAGATAAATAAAACATCAAACACTGACCACTGATTGTGGGTTTTTTACCATAAAGTACTATAATAATAATATAATTATATATATACAGTATTATGGCAGAGTTTCATCTACTGTTATATCAAAGAAATATCAAAAAGATATAAGTGGCTAATTGCCCCAGAATGAATAAAACCTCAAATGTAAATCTGTTTTAAACTCACAGAGACTGCAAGATTAAAAAACAAAACTAGTACTGTCAATCAATTAAAAAAAAGACTAACCAAATGCACAATTTGCTGTGATTAATTGTGATTAATAATTATTTTCTTCTTAAGACTGAAGCTTTTAATAATTGATATTTAAATGTAAAATCACAGAGTTCAAGTAGAATCAACACAAAGGAATTGAAAAACTATGGTTTAATAGCATCTTTTCAACTTTGAACACAGATTCTGTCCTGTGAACTACCGATTTCCAATAAAACCATCAAGGCCATCAAAATGGACTGTCAGCTTGAAAGGCATATTTGTTATATGTGTAGCATGTAAAGTGTGAAGGGAATTTTTATTATGGAACAGGGATTGACTAGGAGAAGCAGAAAAGAACAGAGACAGACTTTTAGCGAGGGAGATACTTATCTATCTATCTACGTATCTAGCGACTAGGTCAGTCCGTCGGTAGTTAGAACGTGGTTTGCAGCCTGTTGGGTTAGTTGTAAGTGGAAGTTCTCAATAAACTTGCAAGCTTGTGAATTCAACTAAGATTTGCGTCAGGTTTCCGTGGGATGCCCCCAGACATTTTAACCTTTACATATGCACTAACAGAAATAATAACAAAACCCATGCATCTGCCTTAATTGTGTTCATTTTTAAAAATGTGTTGAATATTTCAAATTACCGCATTAATTCTGACAGCTCTAAAATATTATTATATATACACCTCTTATTCATAGAATATAAACATGCTGATAATGCATGTTATACTGAATATAATGGTTTGCTAATGGTCTTACATCTGTAATAACTGTGATGGACTGTAATGCAAAGCTGTTATTAGCACTGATAGTTACTGCATGCTTCTGAGTGTACTGAATAAATCATATCCATGGGGGAATGATGCAATATGCAATAACAAAGAGAATGCAGGAGGTTGTACGAACTACACAGAAACAAGTGATGCTTATTATGTGTCAGAAATATAAAGGTGCACGGTGGAACACTCACACTTATTTCTACAGCTCTCTCTCTCTCTCACACAGACACACACACACACACACACACACACAATCTCTCTCTCTCTCTCTCTCTCTCTCACACACACACACACACACACACACACACAAACACTCACTCTCACTCTCACACACACAGACACACACATTCACACACACACACTCACACACACACATACTCAAGGCAGTGTCAATGAAAAAATCTATTCTGTATGTAGATATTTATCTTTTCAATACAATTAAATTACTGTCTATCTATATACTGAACATAAAAATGTTTAATCACTTCCTTAAGACAACCTGCCATATTCAATATCGATGGACATCCAGTATCTTGAATTAAACACCACCATGAAGGGTATAGAAATGGAAAAACAGGTTGAAAAAACCCCCGCCAAAATTTGGTCTAAAAATATCTATCTTACAGTTCAAGGTCCAGGTAAGGAAAAACTCATATTTTCATTAAAATTACTTGATCTCTCTGACCCCAATTCTCTGAGGCTGTGGCACCGTGCCGAATAAAACCTCATCCGTCTGGCCTCCCAGCTCAAATGGACCTCACCACAGACAGAGTGTGATGGAGGAGAATCCACTCTTCCTGGCATTTTAGACAGTAAGGTGTCTCTCTGGTCCATTCACATTAGATAACATATGGCCCCTCTCACAGTAGACCATGGCCTTTCAACATCAAAGCTGTTCAGGCTCAGAGTTGGATTAAAGGAAGGATAACCTTGGTTTTTAGATAAAACATGTAAAAACCATCTCAGCGGCAGAGAATAATCTACAAGCAACCCTTAAATGTAAGACTTGGATGGAGGGAGGCACATCAGGTCTTCACCGATACAATAGGCTGCTTTGAATGGAAAGTATTTCAAAAATATATCTGCCAAAAAAATATGTGATGAAGTGGAAATATATAATCTGGTTCCTCATAAAGATGTAGCATCAGTTATTTCAACCACACCTTTTAGAAATTCTGTAGTAATGCTACTAATACTAATGCATGATTGGCAAGTGATTAACCTATACATTAATAAGCTCTCTGAATATTTATTTAAATGTGATTGCTGATAAAAAAAAAAAACATATTTATGGTTGTCATTTTAATATATGAGCACGTGCACCAACAGTTCTGCCAGTACATATGATCTATACATGAGGAAAAGGTGGCCCCCTTCTACGTCTCTTTGTGATTTTGGCATAATCATCCCAATTAGCTGTTCACTGCTTACTCCATCCTCCATTCTTTCATCTGGAGTTTAAAATAGACACAATCACACAAAACCATTTACAGGGAGAGCTGGGGGAAAGACAGAAAGGAAAGGAAAGGAAAGAAGGAAATAAAGACAGAGAAAGCCATTGTATGATTCAAAATATTCAAATATCCGTAGAAATTCGCAGAAATGTAAGAATGTTGTGTTGACTCAGCAACGGGCTATCAATAATTTAGTATTAACACTCCCTGGCATCGCATTCTGTATCTCACTGGTGTTTAGTATTAACACTCCCTGGCATCGCATTCTGTATCTCACCGGTGTTTCAGAGTTAGAAAAAAAATAAAAAATAATTCTCAGCCTAGAGTCTTGGTATGATTCAAAACAGAAGTGATCAAAGAAAAACACAATTTTGAATCTATATTTAAAAGACCCAAATTCCACTCCACTACCCCATTTCAAGTGAAGAATTGGCACAAAACGTAAAATCTTTTAAGCCCCATAAAGCTGCTCAAATTCAGTCTCACTCTAAGTGTTGGCTGTTTCCCTGACATCTGAGATCAAGAGGTTTTTACTCCAATTCATAAAAGTGGAGACAAATTGGACCCAAATCATTATATAGATATCTGTGTGAGGAGTAACCTGGGGAATGCATTCAGTAGCATTTTAGATTACCTCCCTCAATGAACACAATCCCCTGAGTTAAAACCCAGCTTTCTCCCACAGCACCCAACCACAGGTCATATTTACACCCCTATCAGTTAACATGGAAAAGACACAAAAAATGTAAAAAATATTTGCTTGATTTGATGACTGCAACCCTCTTGAGTCGGAGGCCTGTCAGACACTTTTGAGGTAGTTTGACATGCCTTGACATTTTAATATATTTAAAAAAACAGTGATCCCAAAGTGCTACCTATGCTTACATTCAGCACAAACTCAGAGCAGTAAGAATGTAATTAATCTATTTTTCATAATTATAATCATACTCTTTTCAAAAACCTATTTCCAGAGGTGCTGAGATAAAAACAAAACACATTATAAACATTTCTGGCCAAGGCTTTTGAGCTCTGAACCTTGTAAACATAGGTCTTGGCTACACATCACTTATTAAAGCATCCAGAAACTTCATGTGGTTTGACAACTTAAGTGTTTGGAGTGACAATTAGTTTTTTCCAAAACCAGTGACCTACACAATGAATATTGATGAGGTTGGTGTCAACGCACCTGTAATAGTCCCCCCTGTCAAAGGTAATGGCCCATCAGTCTGGAATGTCATTGTGGACCTGTCGGCCCCCTACACAGTCACTTTGTAATGTCAGTATGAATTGAAAGAACGGATGAGGTAATAAACTCCTTTTTACAGTTCATTTCAAATAGTGTTATCCAAATCCAAACATGTAATGGATGAATTTATAATGTATAGAAGATGTAATCACATCGCATGCCTGAAAAAATACAATATGGAACAAATTTAAATAATACAAATTGTCAGTCCATAAAATGGGATTTATTATAACGATGATATAGAGAGGCACGCTTAAAACAGAAGTTAGCTCACATTTACAAAATGCGATGCTCTGGACTGATATTGCTGGATGCAGCATGTAGGCTAGAGTAGCATCTCATACAGTTTTTATAATAATCTGAGCCAACAGAGCAGAACTAAAAGCAGACTACCCCGAATGTACAGGCTGTGCATCACTTCAGAGAGAGAGAGAAAAAATGCCTCTAACTTCATCTTAGGTATTTGAGTTGCAGAGCTGATAAGTTATCAAACCACATAGCCTATTTATGGGCTAAAACACCATATATATTGTTCACTATAAAAACTAGATACCAGAGTATTTGTTTGAATCACTCTAAAAAATCATCCTCAAAATCACCCTCAGTGGAATCGTGTGTATGAAATGAGCCACTGTGATATAAAAAAGCAGACTGCTAAATGCAGCTAACATTAATGATCCAGTTTTTACTATTTCATTTCCTACTAATACTTAGGTCTACTGATATTTGCTGCGCCGACAGAAATGTTGATAAAGCCTAAATTAATTGGAGTCTACTCAGAATTAAATGATAGGATAGGATATTTTTAGGATAATTTTTATAAAGGGGGATACACGGTCATGACAATTAAGAGAGAGAGACAGAGAGAGAGAGAGAGATTAAAACAGTTTGCATGTAGTCAATGAGTTGCTGTGTCTGATACAGCTGGCTGCAATTTGATATGCTACCGACGGAGATTTTGGCAGCGGTTATGGCACCGGAACTATAGTTAGTGCACTATTGCTGCCGAATTAGATTATTAGAATATTACGGGTCCAGAATGTTTTTTCCGTGCCAATAGTATATCTACTGTTGCCACAGACACATTTTCTGTAAACTTCTTTCCATATGGTTTATTCCCATTCCACAGCATTAGGGAACATCATGTTTGTCAGTGGAGAGGGACTGACCATCTGTAGTGGATCCTGGAGCGACGCTAGGTTGACGCGGGGGCAATAGGGCACTGGCTACAGGCACCTCCGGTCACTTGTGGCAAAACGGGCATCAAACCTGGGTCAGCTGCTTGGAAGGCAGCTATGCTAACCACATCAAACCTGGGTCAGCTGCTTGGAAGGCAGCTATGCTAACCACATCAAACCTGGGTCAGCTGCTTGGAAGGCAGCTATGCTAAAGCTATGCTAACCACTGTACCACCAATACACTTGAACACCACGGGGCGCGGACTATTGACGGACTATTAACGGACTATTAACGGACTATTGACAACACTGCAATAGTGCCAATCTCATCGTCATGATGCAGTATACTTACCTTGGTCTTGTCATTACCGCATCAGAAAGTTTCAGCACGGCAGTGAACTAACTCAAACAAAAAGCCTATATGCTTTAAAATCTAAATTTTACAATATAAATGTACCAATTACATTCAGGTAAATGCGAGTGAAAAAGGATTGTAAATTTGATAGGCAGATTTGACAATCCTGGCAATGATATTCTCTATTCATTGTTGACAAGTGATTTTGAACGTATTCAAAGGCTTATGTAATTGTAATTCTAACACATTATTGCCATGGCTTGAATAGTAAATAGTAGCCTATCAGTGGGGTTGTTTTGTAACCATAGGTTACAGCAATTTAAACTGAACATGTATCTAGCCTATCATTTTACGTCCATCTTACGGCTTCAGTCTGCTTCTCGAAAAGAACGCTGACCACGCTGAGGGCCTCATTTACTAACATTGCGACCGCAGCTTAATCAGCGCCTTTGCCAAACCGCAAATAACGCACGGTATTTTGCATCCTATTTATCAAAAAATTATTAAATGATATATCAAATATAAACATAAAAAAAAAAAAAAAAAAACATTTCTGATGTTTTCAAATTTCTCGCAGGCACATAGTTTTCATTTAGCAGCTGATATGTCATGCTGAAACACCTCTTGTTTTGTTACTTGTTACGTGTTATGTAACTGCGCAAGGGGCTTAAAACAGCGCTTATGTATCTTACGTGCTTACGTTTCTATTTCTCGAGTATAAAGGCCCCTTAATAGGGTACATAATTAGGCGCACTTTACGCATCTCCTCCAATCTCTTTGCGACGAACACCCACTTTCCCTTATACACTTCCAGCAGCGGTAATCTAAAGTGCGCCACCTTTGATAAATACGGTTTTAGGTTTTTACCCGCTATTTTACGCCTGAAACAGGCGCAATTCTGTTAGTAAATGAGGCCCTGAGTGTCATGTGTCATGCAGACAGAGAGAGCCGGTAAAGAGGCAGACAGGCCCGGTAAAAACTTGGATCTATCAACTTTGATTTTTTATGAAGGTCCACCGGCACACTGATGCGGCAGCCCACCAGGACTTGTCCCGGTATGTCCGATACACCGCTAGTGCCTGGTGTACACCACATGTTTAATCCAGTGAATGTAATAATGGGAGCCCTATAAGGGTTTTAAAGATAGATGTGACGTATGATAAAGGCACCATTTTAATATAGTTTCTTAACAGATCTTGAGTAAGTGGAAGACTACATTTTAATTTTATTGCATTAAAATGATTTCAATCATCAGCAATATGGCCAATTTTCATCTTATTCATAGCAAATTATCAGATGGAATGATTTGGAGCGACAGAAAGAGAGAGAGAGAACGAGAGAGAAAAAGTGAGAAAGATAGACAAGTAGAGAGAGAGAGACAAGTAGAGAGAGAGAGAGAGAGAGAGAGAGAGACAGAAAGAGAGAGTGAAAGAGTGAGAAAGATAGACAGTTAGAGACAAGTAGAGAGAGAGAGAGAGAGAGAGAGAAAGAGAGAGAGAGAGTGAAAGAGTGAGAAAGATAGACAGTTAGAGACAAGTAGAGAGAGAGAGAGAGAGAGAGATAGAGAGAGAGAGAGAGAGAGAGAGAGAGGCATGAGGAGTTTGGGAGCAGAGATGTGCCCTTACCCGCCGCGGGGGGCTGGGAGGAGGGCGCACAGGCCTGCAGCAGGTAGGAGTTTGGGGAGAACTCGTCATCAGCCGGGGGCTCCAGCATGACACGGGAGGAGCTGCCGTCCAGGAGGGGCACCTGGCACTCCCTGAAGGTTGCTGTGGCGGGGTTAGGGGATCCGGAGGGTGGAGGAGGTGCAGGGGGGAGCAGGTTGGAGGGTGGTGTGGGAGGGAGGGGGCGGCCTGAGGAGCACACAAAGAGGAGAGGGGCCACAGGGTTACACACAGAACAGGGTAGGCCAGGAGCTGAGGGGGGGTGGGGGGTGTGGTGGGGTGGGAGTTGGTTGGGTGGTGGGGGCACCAGTGTGGTTACTACAGAACGCAACGGAGCAGTGAGATGGAGAAGCCACTGCTGTGGAGCCCCAGACTGTGACTCAGATAGAGGGGCTGCTGCTGTGGAGCCCCAGTCATGGGGCTATGGAAAGCAGCACGGACACATAGAAGTGTTGCTTGGAGTTTTGCCATGTGAAAAATATTGATTTGATTGATTCAAAAAATGTTAAGAAACATATTAACTCAAACAAAGAATCAAGATCCATGTAATGGACATATACGTATATAGTGAGTGTTTTGGACAACAAACAACAGACACTGCAACTTTGAACACAGTTTCTGTTGGGCAATATTGTTGTCTTTATATTTCCAATTTTCTGTATCAATTTTTTGAATCTTTATCCTCAAAAGTATATGATTTATTGAAAGGGTTTGTTGTAGTAGGCAGGCCTGGAATTTTGTCATTTTAAGGCAACTTGGCCTTTGGTGTGTAGGAGCATCAAGGCAGTCATGTTAAAAAACATCGGCCACTGACGCAACTCTCATCCTTTCCCAATGATCAGTTTAAACTTAATGAGCAGAAATGGGCGAAGTGTCATTATACGGAAATACTGACAAGATTTCATGTTTCAGTCGAGAATTTTACATCACAGAAGTGAGGTCATCTGGCTAGATTGTTCCCAAGCAATATTTGGTAAGCGTCTTTGAAACTTTAACCACGTTCTAGGTGTTCATAGACGTAGACTAATTCTGTATTGTTCTATCGGGACATCTCGTCATAACATTAACGTTAGGATTATTTTTCGGATCGCTAGCTGTGAAATTAACAAACTTCATTTGAATAACAGGAACCTTTGAAAATGTTCAGAACTAGCTATCAGAACTGCCAGCAGCATTTTCCGGGCGTCTTAGGCTATATAAATAAATAAATGAATGAATGAATGAATGAATGAATGAATGAATGAATGAAGGCAAATCATCCTGGGCACCAAAGCCACAGTGGCTGATGAACATGAAATATTCACAAGGCATCAAGGCTAGGAAGAGGGGCAAGGACGAACATGGCCGTCATGCCGCCGGTGAAATTCCTGCCCTGGTAGTAGGACTTCTTAATACACTGGATGAGATTCCTCATGCATGACTCTACCTCACATGCTTACCCCTATAGCTAAAGAACCAGACAACTGCCGTCCAATCTAACAACAGAACAAACCTACCTGTGGCTACAGTGACCATAAACTATTACTTGGAGGAGAAGACAGACTAGAGAGGCACCCGATCCTCTGAAATACAGAAATGCTCTGAATTTCTCAAGCAACCTTTGTGCTTTCATCTGCTGAGAATAAAAAGAGGGTTGCTTTTACTGGAGGAGTGAAATTCTGCTGTAATTATGGGAAATAGTGGAGAGACACTCAAAAACACTGCATTTTGTTCAAGCACGGGTTGTGTAATTACTGATTATGAAAACAAAGATAAAGCACTGCGAAGGATGCCCACCCCGAGCCTCACACTGTGTTGGACATGGAAGCAAAGTTTGACCCTGGAGACTTTGGAGGTGGATAAAATGTCTGATCCAAATACAACCAGATAGATATGAAGCCTAGCGGTAGATAAACCAAAGTGTATATAGACGCCTTGTGGGTTCTTTTAGCACTCGGTGAGGAGTGAAAAGCTTTTCAGACTCTGTGTTAAGGGTCTGTAATTCAGCCTCACTTCTTATGTCCACTGAGAGACATCAAACACTGAACTCTCTTCTTTACTGAAGAGGTAATGTCCCTTTCATTTCACATGAGGTTCAGACAAGTATGGGAGATAAAGGGAGAGGCCACACATCAGGTTAACCACTTTACTATCTTACAGCCCATTTCGGCTGACGCGATGGAGTAAGGTAAGGCTGTCAGGACCTGAAGCACTGCTCGAAACTGGAGAGTGACAAATTGTGCAGTGAGACAAGTGATTCATCACTCAACCTTCTCTCCCCTTGGAGTGATCGAACCAAACCTGCATGAGCAACCAGAAGAGACGAGCATTTAAGCCCAGAAATGTGCGCTCTGTTAGCCAATGCTAACAATATGTGTTACCTAAGCCTAAATATTTGCTCTAAGGGGTTCAGGCTCGGCTCTGTAAAGCGCTTCAGTAACAACTTCAACTTTTACTAGCACTATGTGAATAATTACAACTGATTTGAATGCAACCAAATAACCAGTACTAGGCTACTAAGAGTACGCTGTATCCCCCTCCTCCCCAACAGGGATGCTGCTGCCTTGGTCCAGCTCAGACGCTTAGCTCCATTTCAGCCCTAATCCTCTCTCGTGTCTGGTTCTAGAGCGCCCCTCCCCTCCCCTCCCCACACACTCCCAACTCATTTTGGCAGTCAGGTTCTCTCATCCTCTCTCTCATAGCCCTCAGAGAAGCGGCCGGTCAGGACT
This sequence comes from Clupea harengus, assembly GCF_900700415.2. NCBI lineage: Eukaryota > Metazoa > Chordata > Actinopteri > Clupeiformes > Clupeidae > Clupea > Clupea harengus. The sequence continues at coordinate 7,035,453 of NC_045159.1, read as the reverse complement.
CCCTCCCCTCCCCCTCCGCTGTCTGCTGCAAGGCCTGTCCATACACAGCAGGCCAGCGTGTGACATCCAGAAAAGATTTTTATCGCAGCGGCATCTGCCAAAATAACGAGCCAAAGCACGAGCGACCGCCGAGATGTGTAGTGTAGACCCTTGCCGGCTTCAGTGTAATTCTGGTCTGCCTCGCTGAAGGCAAGATACACCAGCCTCTGTCTGACAAATCGATGAACTACGGGGGTAATTGCATCATGTCAGCCTTAAAGTTACTCTCATGCACTGATATTAAAACCCACTATTCATTGTTGTGGGCTGCATAACTTGTAATACTGCTGTAATCTTTTTCATTAGGTTTTGAGAGAAGGAATTTATTTGCTGAAAAATCGACGGTGATGCTGAGCTGTAACAAGACAGGCAGGCTCAAAAAACACTGAGACGCTGTCAGGGGCTGGCTTCTGAGAGTCTGGCATGAAATCCTGTCTCACGGGAGCTCAGTGTTACAGGGCGCTCACCTCCTCTTGGTGTTTTTGCCCCCCACGTTTGTGAGAAGCGAGGTTCTTCAAATCCTCTCATTTGCTTCTCAAAGTCCTCTGCTATCTCTCAGTTGGCAACAATAAAATGGCCTCTCACCTCGGTGCTGGAGGGATGCTTTGTCTTGACAGAATACATCCCATGGGAATCTTCAAGAGACTCTATTGACAATGCTTTACTGCATGAGACGGTCAACATATTGGTGTTCTTATCGTGAATCGCGATGCAATATTACTCGTGGCCTTAACATAGCTCGACCTGTATAAGAGGCTTTGTTCTATTTTCATATTAATTTTTTCACCACTTATGTAAGCAAAATACAGGACTGACAAATATATACTTTTCAACTTTTCTTTTAAAATTCTGTGGCATGTCTAGTTCTTAATTCCGTTTTCTAATGCTAAAACCTGTCACTGTAATTATAATTGAGACACAAATCATTTTTGCCAGGATAAATGTTTCTCGGGCAGTCACAGTGTGCCGTCACATGCAGTTATGCAGTTGTCTGGTTTCAAAACCTGACGTGATCCTGGTGCTATTTGATATGACAGCTTGCGCTAATGCAATATGACACCGGTGTCAGAGAGATTTGACCTCTCCTCTTTAAAAACTCCTTAGAGGCTGAATGCTCTGAGCTGAGGTCAGGTCCATTTTTCAGGGAGGCCACAAAAGTTTTTTCTCAGACACATGCTCGATTAACACTTTCCACACGGAACTCACCCGCACTGTCGAGACTATGAACGACTTTTTGGTGAACGTAACATGATGGGGGCCCATGTCACAGAGTGTAAACATACCCATGTTTACTACCACTCAGCATCTACTTAGAGTGAGATCGACCCCTCATTGTTCCATCTCTGGCATCTCATTCGCTGCGTTGTAGACCGGCTGGGATTCGCCGACGCTGTGAACCACCGTGACCAACATGGCTGCACTTCAGGACTTACTCCCGCCATCACATGTTGGCTTTTAATAAATGTACGATATAAATTACTTATCACATTACCAGCCATGCCGCTGCCTTTGAAGTCGGCATGTGGAGGGAGAAAAAAACGCTATTTTTATCCTGTGTCGCAAACGAAACAAAAGTGCCCTACTTTTTCTCCAGCCCCCTCACTGAAAGACTGCCCCCCTTTCCTTCCCTGTCTTTCTTGTATCTTACCGTCTGCATGTGTCTGTACGTTTTGAAGACTTATCTGCCTCTGTGAGGTTCAAAGGAGCTGGGAAATCAGATCATGAGCAGAGCGTGAGCAAGCCACTAACCCCCCCCCCCCCACACACACACACACACACACATCCCCCGTGACAAGTTTCCATTTCATTTATTCTCCTGTTTGAATTAAACTCCAACCAGAGAGTGTTCTTTCTCTTTCTCTCCTCTCTTCCTGTTGACTCTGTGGAGGGGAGAGCATCCTTCTCCACTCTACAACAGTGTTTTCCAGATGCTACCATCAAGAAGCCCTCATCATCCAAAAGGAGGATTAGAAAAATTGTAACTGTTGCCTTTGAAGTGGGAGATAGATTTGGTCACAGACACACCACATTGATGCCTTTTTTTGAAGCAGGTCTCAGCGGTAATGACTTCTGAGTCACTGGCCTCTGATGGTACACTTGTCACATGATTACACACTATCTTAATGAATTTAGAGCAGTGAAACCGGGTGCTCGCTCTAAATTCACAACACGAAATAAGAGACAGATGAATCACGCTTTCATCATCTTCTCCCCTGGTACAGATGATGGTCTAGCTATACAAACAAACACATATGCATGGTATTACACACTCACTAACTCACTCACACACACACACACACACACACACACACACATCACACACACACACAAACACACACAGACAAACACACACACACACACACATTTACAAAGAAGCGCACACACACACACACACACACGCACACACACACACACATACACACACACACGCACATTTACAAAGAAGCACACACACACACACACACACACACACACACAAACACACACACACAGTAATTTTGTGGCCTACTAATGAATTATTAAAAATAAACCCATGCTGTCCGGTGTAATAAATGTAAGCAAGGCTGAGTTATGCGGCTGCGAGGCACATGCCAGTCCCACTCCACACATCTGGCAGCCGTGGCAACCGGAGTCTGGAGGGCTGCAGCTCCTGCCATCTCTGGTCATAATGAACGCCCAGCCCTAGCAGGTACACACACACACACAGAGCACGAGGAGTCCGATGGCACGATGGCACTCAGGGTACAACGGGGCACGGCTGGCCCACAGGCCACGGCCTCAGCAGCGGGGGGGCAAGGGTGATTGGCTCATACCCACGGCACTGAGGCAAGAGCAGCATGGCTTTGCATCATCGCCGCCCGAGGGAGGAGAGAGGCGGCCGTGACTCGGCGCAGCTCCCCCTACAGGGAATTAGAGCCAGCCGGAGCCTTCCTCAGCCCAGCGCACTGACGCAACACTCATACCAATAAACACTCGGCTGCCCAAAGAGGGATCTTTGTTTTACACACACACACACACACACCCACACACATACATACAGACACACACACACATTCATGGGTAGAAAAATAAAATCCTTAAACGTTAAGGCAAGCATAGCACAGAGTCATACAGAAAGATGGGAATGAAAGTAGAGTGTAAACAGAGCTAATGTAAATTAGCATAGCCATGAGGTTGTGAGCATAGCTATAATACTATGTGCCATAAAATGGGTTTGAAAACAATCTTTGATTGGTTTGTCCAGTGGAATTGTTCCAGTTGGTATTGGCCATTATAATTATTGCCCATTTGTAACCATTGGTTGTCAAATCCTCAGCTCATAAATTATAATATCAAAAGAGAATATTTGGCAATAAGTTACACTAGATGCAGGATGGGCACACAACATTTTGTCAACCAAAAATATGACTCTACTTCAGAAAACATATATTTCTTTGGTGTTCAATGCTTAACAAAATCAGGGGTGAGTATTGGAATTGTATGGTTGCTGAATGTCTGAATAGAGGAAGAGATGAACAAGAGGTATGCACGCCCAGGTCTTAAATTAAGAGACAGAGGGGAACCTAATCACAAGGATTTCACAAACACCTGCCATTATTCTCATACAGGCTTAACACAGCCCAGTGGTGGAAAATCTTCAACAGCACAAGGCCCTCGTGCAGATGGAATAACACACGGAATAAAGTAGCAGAAAAGGCGTCTGAGCAGAGATTTAAAGGGGCCACACGCCTCCACCAAGCACACACCTCTCATTCTAACTTTGATTGCAATCACGGTATTGCCGCCGAACGCACTTTGGAAGCATCTTCTGACATTTCACTTGCGACACAAAATAAAGCCGCGGAGAGAAAACGACAGAATCCATAACGCAGCATCACAACAAAAAATGTACGCAGCTGCATGCATCAACGATAGACAAACTCCGAATAAACTTAAATAATCGACACATGCCCATTATGTTAACTAGTAGTGATGTAGACCGCATAATGTCTGACTATCCACTCTTATTAAACCAATAAGACAAGAAAATGTGGTATTTAATTAAATCTGGAATATTTGGATCAACATCTAAAAGTTGGAATACCCTGTCTAATAAAAAGGCTACGGTGAATACAAGAGCACCAAATGCTGTCATTATCAACCACGATGTGGTCTTCAATCAAATCATAAATAGGTCACCTAAATGACAAGTACTGCCTGTAGAAACTTTAAGAGTACATCAAAAAGGAAGACAGCCTTCACTATTGACGTGAAATACATCCTATCCTATCGACATTATCGATTTTCTGCAAGGAAAAGGAACAAGCCTACCTCTTCGTTTCTCCATACTGCACACCCGGGTGTCTTTACTCATCCGACAGATCGGAACATTCCTCCAGCATCCCCTCAAAGCTTGAAGAAAGACCGCGGCTTTTCAATGTATACAATTCAAGACCAGCGAGGGGCGTAAATGAACAACAACGTAAACAGCCGAATCGGTTTTCTTGATGTGTATTTAGAAACTCTCTGTCAGTTATTATAGCGGTTAACAAGACAAACGGACAGGTGAGCTCCTGGCAGATCAAAACGGTCCACAGACTGGAGGCAGGCAGAAAGCTGGCGCGTAAAGGTGAGTGCAATGTGAGCGAGGAGGCACAGGGCTGATTTGAATTTGAGCTCCTCCTGCACCAACAGTCTCTCTCTCTCTCTCTCGCTAACTCCCGCACTCCCTCCCTCCTCGCGTCATCTGTATTCATTTTTTTCTGTCGCTGTGAGCCACAAGCCTCCAAAGGGCAAAGTGATGTCTAGGATTTTAAAGAGTTTCTTGTGCACACCGACCATGTTTTCTCACATGTGGCACACGCAATACCGTAAGCCTTAAGAAATCAGTATGATATCAAATTAACTGCAACACAGTGTGAGGCATTAGTCCCCACTCACTGTTACAAAGGACTAAAAGACAGACACAAAATTTGAATGTTGTACAACATTGTGTAAATACTGAAATAATATAAATTATTGATTAAAAAAATTACAGAATTGCATTGGGACCTTTTCACTAGGTGTGTCTCACCATTGATTAAAAAAATAATAATCAATAAAAAAAAGCTTTTTAACTAAGGAAATCTTGAAACATCAATATTTTCATAGAACAGTAGGAATGCAATTGACAGAGTGCCACACATACAGCACAATGCACCAATCATCAGCTCCCCATATAGCAGAGGCAGCAATCACCACCAATACAGAGGGGGAAAAAATGTCTCTCTTCTCCTCTCCGGTTCCGGCACTTTCCACTGCGTGGCAACAACATGGGTGCTTCGAGGAACCTCGCTATTGTATGCCAGTACAAAGAGCAAGCGCTCCCACGCGAGGGCATTTTCTCCTCATTACCCAAGACAGGCCTCCCTTCCCTGCCACAGCCCTCAAAGCGCCAGGCTTCCACGAGCGGCTGCTCTGCCACACACCCAGGCTGGCGAGGGGTGGAGGGAGCTGAACAATGGTGCTTGGAGCGAGAAGGAGGGGGGTGGGGGGGTGGGGGGAGAGAGGGGGAGAGAGGGGGAGAGGGCATGGCGAGAGAGATTGGAGATGGGAAGAGTGATGGACAGAGGGAGATGAGGATTCGATGGGGGTGGGGGTGGTGGTGCTGGTGGTGGTGAGAGGGGGCTCATCCAAAGAGCTGTCATTTCATTTCAACCTCATGGCCAACAGTGGTCAAAATGACGCCTGATACATGTGCTTTATCTGTCCGTCATCTTTTTTTGTTAGATGTTAACCTATTTTCATAGGCACACACATTTTCGAAGACAATTTGCCAAGCCAGCCCATTCAAGTACCGAAGCTGTGATAATTAGCACTGTGCTCTGTACTGCTGTAGGGAGCAGGTAATGAGCATTGATTTTGCTCTGAAATGAAATCACCGGCACTCACTGCAAACACATAGGCAAGGAAGCACACTCACATTATACACATGAACACTTCAAACATGCTGCACACATACACACACACACACACCACACACACACACACACACACCACACACACATCTCTTGAGAGAGACGTGCTAAAACATGTCTTGGCTTTTGACACGGAGTTCTCTCCAGTGGCCATTAGAAACATGAGAGTCAGCCCTTTCCTTTCCTGTCCCCCACACAAACACACACTCACACAATAAATAGAGTAGAATGGACCCAACTCTTTTAGTCCATACAAAACACCAAAAGAAAATCAATCAAAAACACCGAACCAATAGACAAATGTTAAATATGTTTGTAGAGACTCTCATACACACTCATACAAACCCACTCCCTCACACAAATATATCACAAAAAAAGTTTGCAATGGCCCAAATAATGTACTTTGTTATACAGACAAAGTAGTTAGGTGGTTCCATGTGGCCAACTCTGACAAAGTTGCTGCGATATAATTGCTGCCACAGGCAATAGCTCATCCCATGGGCTCGGTGACTGGAACTAGAACATTACCTCTGCTAATGACCCTCTTCTCAGGTGTACAAGGGGACTGCAATGCACAACATCAGCAGGGTCACTCCACTGTGCACTCCTGAGTCGCACCCTCAACCCCAACTCCCGGACAGCATCTTTCCTCTGTGTCAACCTAATCTGACTCTGCTTTCATTTGTATTTAGGCTTTTCAGTAGGGAAAACATCAGGTTCAGAAAAGGGAATTTATTGCCATATTGATTTAACTATAAAACTCATACAAATCTTTCTGTTAATGCATTGTGCCAGGTGCTCTTTCTTTCACAGTCCTCAGCTAGTCTCCAGTTGGTTTAGGACATAAAGCATACGATAACTGGGGCCATTTTAAAATCCAATATGCCAGTGAGACTGCACAGTCTAAGGGTGGTATCTGAGTGATCATATAGAACTTGGAGTTGTCTCTCTGTCTCCATCGCTGTATCTATCGCATCTCCAGCCTTTATGACCTCAGTGGCTCTTCAAAGAGCATCCCCATCCTGCCATCACCGCCAACTCTCCAGCACATTCTCATTCTGGGGAGTGTGCATCTGTCAAACCAGCACCACTGGTTAAACTGCACAGAGAGGCCTTTGAAAGCACTGCACATTCATTCCCCCTATTACTCTCCCTCAGAAGGAAGCATGTGTGTGTGTGGGTGTGTGTCTGTGTGTGTGTGTGTGTCCGATGGGGGTGGTTGATGTGGGTTTAGAAATAAAGAAAGTTTGTGCGTTGTCAGCAAGTGTCTCCTTCGCGTTCCCCCAAGTTTGGATCCCTGCAGGTGTGTCAGTCTGTGTTTAAATTCTCGTTATGTTGCCACACTCTGCCCCCCCCGCCTCCCATGCTGTGGCAACATTTACTCCCTCTTCTCCCTCTTCCAGCCAGATTTGTTTGTTTCCATTTCACTTGTGTGAGGAGTCATTTCCACTTCAGCCCCCTGCCATGTCAAACCTCCATGCTGCGAGGAGTTTCCCAATCAGACTTATTTCACCCACCCCTCCCTCCAAATGGAATATTTCCACGCTGCTGGGCATCAGATAAACGGATCCAATTTGGGTTCTTGCTGGTTGTCCTTAATGAAGTCAAAATGCAATTATCTGTAATGTTTTTGTAAGTGGCAGAGATGGTGACACAAAACCATTGGGTTGTCCCATAAGTTATCATGGGCTGAGAATGCTCTGGACGATTTTGGCTCACAGAAAAGTGAATATCGTCATTCGTTACACACGACCGCAATGAATGACTAATGTTTTATCAGCGCTTATGATTTTTTTGTTTCCATCTCAAATAGCTACGGGACTTGCATATAGGACAAGTAAGCAAACTACTTAATGAACTCTAATGAATATTGTGACCAAATTCTAAACAAGCAGCTTACAATTTTTACGTATTTCATTAACTTAATTTCAAGCCCCAATAAAGGAGTTATGTTGTCTCAAATTCAAGACTACATAAAAAAAATTCCACAGTAGTTATTCAAATAAAAAACAAAGTGGGAATCATAAACACACCTCACATTGTACACCTTTATGTTGTATGATATAACGGTCATAAATGGTCCATTTAAATTTGCGTAACATTGTTTACACTAGGAAACAAAAACATATATCGCAATTATCAGTAGAGGTGCTGGTATCAGCCTACATACAGTACATGGGCATGCAGAGTTATCTCATCAGTACGCAGCAGGATTACCATCATATGTCTGCAAAGATAAGGCTAGAGGGACACATATGGATTTTTTATGATGTGATACTGACTCTCCTCAAAGTCCCAGCCTTCCAGACTAGATTTTCTCTTCATAAAGTAGATGTCCCTGCTCATTAAATTTCACTTAGCCGTCCAAGGACCTCACAGGGGGAGCTGCTGAATCATAGCATCCCATCTGGAGTGGAGGAGAAGGAGGGAACCAGCGGGGAGGCTTCCCCAGCCATTCAGCCTGCAGACCCAGAGCTTATTAGAGGGGGGAAAAAAGAGGAGTCTGAAAGGAGAAATGTCGGAGCAGGCCAGCGGACAAGCCCAAGAGATGACGGAGAGCAAAGTGTGTGTGTGTGTGTGTGTGTGTGTGTGTGTGTATGTGTGTGCGCATGTTTGTGTGTGTGTGTGCAAGTTGGTGTGAGTGTGCTTGTGAATGTAGGTGTGCGTGTCCATGCGTGAATAGGTGAGTGTGTGTGTGTATATATTTGTAAACCTCGGCAGTATTGGCCTTGTAGGCACCCCTGTAGAGCTGTTGGATCAGCTACTGGTGGTCTATTCAGAGGTAACGGTTAGGGGCAGGCAGCAGGCATGCCTGAGCACAGACCTACGCCCTGGGCAGAGCCACAGGTGCGACTGGACTACCTCATGGCATATTAACAAACTGAGTAAAAAACGAAATGGTTAAAACGGTAAAAGGTTAAAATGCCGTTTGCCAGCAAATAAGCATCTATAGTGACATTTAAAAAATTAGCAGATACACTTTCATGTCAACATTAGACACTGAGACACTGTGCCAAAGATTTACCAGGAGAACTTTACGTACTTAGGTACAAAGGAAATGTTTACTTCACTGGTGTTTTTATTTATATTATGGCAGGCAATCAACATGTCAGCCTCTGGCTATTAGTGATTGCAGTGTGTTATCCTCCAAAGGGCTCCGGCTCTTTGAAACCATTAATTGGAGAGTGAGTCATGTCACCTTTCTGGGTGTAAAAAAAAGTGCTGATTGAGTGTTTCTTATTAATTGCTTTCAATGGAAAGGCACGGAGAGGGGAACACAAATAAAGACGCCAGGGGAAAACAGCCTGCCACTCTGCACATATAACAATGACAAGGCAAGACAAGCCAACGAGAGTCAATTTAAGATGTCTCTGTGATGTGGTCGCCTCAGAAGTAGTTTCAGGTCCTTCAGTCAACAGCTTCAGCAAACAGTCCGCACCGACTGAAACACACTTCTCAGAGGAGCATGACTGAACTATACCCCCAAAACACACGCCCTTGTCAGAGCCAGGGATCGACTTCAACGAGAGCCGAAGCTGTTAGCACAGGCTTATGAAAATGACCTTCATGTTAGCATTTAAAAAATATGTTGATGCGAAGCGCCGCTGCTCCAGGCCAGCGAGCAAATCTCAACTGATTTGTAACTAATCCCGCACATCTGCCCCCGCGCCCGCCTGAACTCTGCACCCCGCTCGCCGGAGCCATCAGGAGTCTGGAGCGCAGAGGAATACGGCGGAGAATCCGATTACCCCTCAGATCCCTGTCTCCATCCTGCTGCCATTATCCCATCACAGGGGCCACGGTGAAGCCATGGAGCCTTTCTCCGCTGCAAATTACAGAAACCTTTCGAGACATGAAAGGACCCCCCCCCCCCCCATCAGTCAAACAGGTGGCGTCACCATCAGAGGCCGTATCTGATGTCTCCACATGCATCCTCCAAGACCAATTTTATTTTTTGGATTCTGTATTTTTCGGTAGTACTGTGAGACTGTGTATGAAGTGTTGAGCTTGAGCTCCAGCTTGACCATCACCCCTGTGTGTGAAATAAGCGGACAGCGCTGGGCACCAGGTTGGCTTTGTGACATTGAGAGGCTGGGGTGGGGGGTGGGGGGGGGGTTGGGCATCGTCAGCTGATGAAATTGGATCTGATGTGCCCTTGTCAGGTGTGGAACCGTAATTAAAACCTTCAGTCACCCCCGACACCCACATTGAGAAAGGAAGGGAGAGACCAAGCCAGCGAATCAGAGCGAGAGCGAGAGAGAGACAGAGAGAGAGAGAGAGAGGTTTTTTTTCAATGTTTTCATGTGCTTCTATGTTTCTGTGCATGGAAGAGAAAGATGTCTTGGATAGTTCAGTGACAGGAAGATGGAGGGCCCACAACAAGCGACGCAGGGGAAAGGAGGTTATGGAGACAGCTGAAGCGGGCACATTAGGGACAGAGATTTACTGCTCTCATATGAGGCCGCTGCTGTCTGCAGGACATTAATGAGTTCCTGTGATGGAGCTTGTTAGCGGCTAACGAGCCATGGCGATGATGATGACACTGCTTGGACTAAGACAGAAGTGCATGTCAGAAGCAAATGATGGAAGGTGAAAGTTTTGATTTCTTGCTATTTCATATCTGGGTTAAAGAAAGAGTTTGCGATTCTGGCGAAAGGATGTTGATCCCAACAACCAATCAAATTACACCCCTCCCTTCATTGCTCCTAAAGCAATGTATTGATTGGCTGAAATTGTCCATGGCTCAGTCCAAGCCACTATTTTTGTTTCCCATTTACAGAGCCAGGACTCACACAAACAAACACAACACTGGAGGTGAGTGAAACACACTGAACGGGCAGCTAGAGGACCGTGAGGAGTAACCTGCTGGATGTGACGGAAGTGAAGTGAAGTGTATGCCTACTGGATTGGAATCACCTTTAAGGATAAAAAATACAATTCAAAAGCTAGTGAGGTGTAAGTGCAAGTATACATGCAATATATTCCTGGCCTAATTTTGTATTAATTTAATACTTCATTAAGTGAAGACAATCCATTTCTGATGTAAATGCTGTTAAGAAAAAGTGCTGTTACTGTTAAGGTTAGGTTTAGAGCTTTGGTTAGTAAAGTGCAATATTGTGCTCTTACACTGAAAGTTCTTGGGAGTATTTATCATTCACTTCAATTCACTATAATGAGGATGCTTCACATAGAATGTGAGGTAGTTTCCTTTTCCTTTTAAACAAAAGATTTTGTTACTGAATGTGGTATAGAAAACTTACATCTACATATTGACAAATCTTAATTGGTACTTATACATTTAAAGTATGCTGTTCCTCTTTAATCCTTATAAGCATGAATATTCATACTGTATAAAATGCCTGAGATATGAACCAATTTTTTAATCACAAACTCCAAGCCATCCAATTTTTCATATTTGGTATGATGATTTCCCTTACCCAACCCCCTCCACACCCCCAAAATCCTTCAAAGACGCAGAAAAGAATGTTGGGAGAGAGAGGGGAAGAAATAAAACAGGAACCTGGAGCGAAGTTAGTGACAGGAAAGATGGAGAAATGCATCTGCTCAATAACACAGGAAGCAGGGATGGAGGGACATGAAGGGCCGTATCAAACACACCGCAGAACAACACAGATGGAGGGAGCACTGGGGCTGAGGGAGGAGAGAGGAAGAAGTTTAAAGGAGTGAGAGAGAGAATGAGAGAGAGAATGAGATAGAGAGAATGAGAGAGAGAGAATGAGAGAGAGAGAGGGGGGGGGGATTCTAGAAATAAATACCAGGTCTAACACAAGAGGTGACCTATTGATCAACTGACGATGCAGGAAACGAGATGGATGAGGTGGCCTTTGTTGGAGACGGACAAGCGAGGCTGGAGAGCAACAACAGACGCTTCCCTCCATCCAGAGTGGAGTCCGGAATAATCCCACCAAGTGAGACTGGGATTGATTATCTGACAATATCCACCTGGAACGCCTCTCTCTCTCTCTCTCTCTCTCTCGCTCAGTTCACCACAACCCACTTCCAGCGCTGCCCGAGTGGGAAGAACACTCCTAACTTTGGACCCCCGGTCTGTCTCAGTCAGCCACTGTGCGGGGGGAGAAATATACCTGCATGCAGTCATGGGGGACTTGACAAACCGATGTCTTTTGCAGACAGTCTTTTATCTGTTTTAGCGCCAGATGTAATGCATGACCTTTCTGACACTTGAAGTTTCTGCTGTGTTAATTGTAGGGGCTGGTGAGCAATGCAAGCTCAGAATATTACCCTTGTGCATGGAGGAAGTCTGATGTCTTATCTGAAAATCAACAGAATGAAAAATGGATGCGTACTGTGGAAAATGAATGTCTTCTATTCTTGGTGGAGGTTGACGTATGTAAGGTGAAAAAAAGCAGAAACTGCCTGTTAGCCAGATATTAATTTTAAATCAGAGCTGAAATCATGCACAAATGCTGTTACGTGAGGTGAGGTTCTGCAACCTTGAATGGTGTATGGTTGAATATGTCTGTAAGCGTCAATCATTACTTCATTTTTAGCACTTTTCTTTACAGGCCAAATAAATACACATTTATTATATATACATGGACTTTAAGGCAAGAGAGCTAATCATTCCTTGTCAATGTTTTTGATTGGTTTAAGGTTTGTTGGCCTAACATCCTTCTTCCCAGGAGGGTAGAAGAAATGAACACAGGGTTAATAGAGCAGCCTTAAATAAAAAAATATCATTATTTGTGTAAATTTAGCTTTTATCTTTTCATCATAACAGTTCATGATCATGGAGTTAGATGGATGTCAAAAAATGAAGGATAAAAGTCTAAAAATGTGTGGACAACATCTTAAAACAATAACAGGCTCTGGCTGTATTTGAGTTGAGGGGCTGCATGGTGTGCTTTGTATTACCAATATTAAAAATAAATAAATGATTGAATAAAATGCATAAATAATTGAGCATTGCTGCGGGCGCTGACATATTGGATGGTCTAGATGGTAAAGAGCTTCATATAAAACCATGGAACATGACGCGCCGAAGCCAGCTAAGTGGCCACTGTGGGCTTTTGAGAGAAATAAACTGTCCAGACTCCATAATGCCGTTTTTTTTCTGTAGTGCCTTCAATCCAACCGAATGGAATTAGGGCTAGCAGTAGAACTAGAAAAAGAAAACATTCTGTGAGCGTTCCATTTCTGCACAGACATCTGAATTGTAATTCATGGCAGTGTAATGCAAACACAGCTCCCTATGATGGGATGCATGCCCTGCAAACACTTTTAGCCTGCGCATTGATATGATACTTAGATACATTCTATTATCATGCAAAAAACTAGGAAAGCCATATAAATGTTTACGTATGAATTATGGATAACTGTTGTCACCCGTTGGTTGCCAGAATAAAATGAATAATTGTCCATGAAAGGCACACAAGTGGCTATTTTGAATAGGGATAACAACGTGCCAATAAGAAGGAGGACCCCGATTTCTGTAAACCATATAGCATAGCGCTAATGATGTGCCATGCATGTAAAGGAATGTCTCTCTGATCATCATTCTCACTCGAACATGTGATTTATGGCATTGGCACAGCTGAGATGCCACATAGTAAAACACTAATGGCCGAAATGCAAAGCTGAACACAAGCACGAAACAGACCCATCACCCGTCAGCTCCAGCTTGACGCCATATTGGTAACATCGTTCAATTGATTTCTGAGTGTCCTCCTCCATCTGCCCACCCACCCACACCCCTAAAGTCATAAGACGGAGCCCTTTGTGAAGACCAGCCCATCAATTAAAAACCCTCCCCGAGCAGCAACTAATGAGCTACCCTAGTCACCCCCCCACCAGCACCTTGCCAGGTCTACCGGAGCTGCTCAGGCTGACCCTGCTCGCGGTCTTCCCCGCGGACAGCCTTCGACTCAGGCACCGCTCGGGCCCCACAGGTTGAAGGGGCGGGGTGGGTGTGTGGGTGGAGGGTGGGGGGTGTAGGTGTCAGTCTGGCAACGGCAGACCTGGCTCTTCAATGCAATGCATTTGTTCTTTTTAGTGGAGCCCTTGGCCTCCGCGCGGCAGCCTCCCTGCCTCATTAGCGCTCGAGTTCCAGTCACCCGCTCGGCCCGCTTGCTTCACACATGGCCTACATACTCGGGCGAGAAAAATGGAGAGATGGAAAATCACCTGGCTTCTGACAAGGGCTGCTTTGAAATAAAACATGCGGTGTGGCACCAGTGACACCCAGGGCCAATTCTGTGGCAAATCGTGTGGCGTACAGGTGACACTGTAAATTTCCACTCACTCACTGTCTGCGAATAGGAATGAATACTGACACCATAAAACCACACATGAAAGAGGAAAACTAAATGGACTGGATTAAATGCACTGAAATGACAACATAATGGGTTGATAAAAATATGATAAAACATTTCCATCAAAGCCAAGCATATTGATACATTTAAAGACACACTCCTCTAAGTAGGTCTTTCAAGCCTTTTAGTGTCATGCAAAGTTTTCCTGTGACACCTAATGTCAACTGCAGTCAGTGAACCATGGAGTGTGACCTAGTAAGTAGATTTTCTTTCCAAAGTAACCTTCCAAAGTTTAACCTCCTCGGAAACCCCCTTCCTTGGTTAGAGACTTCTGACTATTCTCTCCAAGCCTGTCTCCATACTACGGCCACTGCTGTGGTAACACAATCATAAAAGAAAATCAGAGGCGTAATCGTGGCTGAAGTGTATCTTTAATGGCCTTCAGCATACCAATAGAGGGTAGCAAAATATATAGTGGCCCAAATCTATATAAAATAGATAAGATTAAAAGATTAAATAGTCAGCGAAGAGACACTACGCCAAAGCGCAGGAGCCCGTTTCAGAGCTTAGAAGGAGGCTTTTCCTTTTGGTGTTAAAAGTCAGCAGCAGGCAGCTGGAGGTTGAAACCATGGTCTCCAAGGAGTCACATCAAAACACAGAAAGTATATCTACTAAAAATAACCACAGAGACCACTTCAGACAGCTTTCTCCCTCTCTCTCTCTCACTTTCTCTCTCTCTCTCTTTCTCTCTCTCTCTACCACACACAACTGAGCATGTGTGAACGGAGAGGAGAGCCTGTGCAGACAGTATGGTGTGGCTGCATGTGGCAGTGGCAGTGCACCTCTAAAGAAAACAGCCTGTATTTATGTTGAACTCGCTCAAACAGATACACGGGAAACAAAAGCCCATTCAGAGGAGGGAAGACCCATTCAACTGCAGGATGCTGTGACACACGAGAAAATCAGAGCCTTCCAGATTGCGGAAGACGGCGGAATTGTGTCACGGTGACAACACGCAGTAGCATTGCGCAACCCAAGAGAAGATAAAGAGAAGAAATCCAAAAAAGTGGCTCACAAATCGGATTACACAGGCATGGTTCAGTCCTCCATGGTAAGATAGTCCAGGTGGATTCTCGTCTCTGTTCTGCTTGGACAGCTGTCTGTCTGCGTTGTGGGTGCGAGACATCCTTTAGCTGTTACACTGTCTCACCTCTGTCTCCCAGATCAGGGGCAGAAGCATGACGCATGATTCCGGGGAGGCCTGTGTTGGCAACACCTGACAAACAGCTGTCTTCCAGACGACAGTGGAGAGTGAGAGAGGTGGCTGGATCACAGACAAGATGTCCCCTTGGGCATAGCAGTCTCTCGGGGTGGACTTGCCATCCAGTGGGTATTTGGCTCCCTCAGATAACCCATTGTCCATCAGACACTTGAGTGTACTCTTCACAGTATAACAAAAAAAGTATGAAGCACACACATCCAGAGAGAGCATTTAAAACTCAGTAGTACACAGAACTACTACTATACTACACTACTATAGGCGCATACCTAGGGTTTCTGGAAAACGAGCTAAAGAAATCACTTGCATTATTATTGTTATTAGGTTTAGACGAGCTAAGGCGATTACACCGTTACTTTATTGTTCATTAAATAGTTCATGGAGCTTTCTGCAGTGTGATGTTACTTAAGGGTATTATAAGAGACGGCCATTATTATGGCTTGGGCTTCACATATGCAAAGTGACCTGTCGTCTGCAGCAGTTAGCATGCGAAGCACAGCGTACAAATGCAGCAGGTCAATGAGGTGGCAAACAAGCACATTAGCGTCGCCCTCACTCCACGCACACACACACACACACACACATCGCGCGCACACACACACACACACATCGCGCGCACACATTGCACACACACCATCACGCACCATGAACCAAGAACTAGCAAAAGACCTGGGATCCCACACAACCACCACTCAGTTCAAACCATCCCATTGTCCCATCGGTGAGTTAAAGCATTGTTGGGAGAGATAATCCTGATGGAAAGGTTTCTTTGGAGGGAATCCTGCCTTTCACCGAGATAAACAAAACGTTGGACAAAAGGAGGACACGCTTCACCTTTTGAATGTGGATCATTTGAATAATACCTTGCCTCAATGCCGTGTTAAGCCAGGTGGAGAGAAGGGTAAAACAAACACTTTCCACACGAGTTGTCTTTGTGTGCGTGGAAACGACCTTCCCTATTTCCATAATTTCAGACCTTGCCGCCACTTTGTTTGTATAATTTGCATTCAATAAAATCAACCTCTTCTAAGTCCAACACAGTGTTAAATAATTCGCCTAGTCATGAATAAACATTAAAGCCTTATTCATGAACGATGTTGACTTTTATTGTGCGAGTTGACACGGCATCTATGGAAAACTGTAGCCCTTGTGTCCTCCCCTCTTTACATTTCCAAGCCCCCCCTCCTCCCCATGGGATCAGGATGTAATTGAGATTTCGTCAGAGGATCCCTCAGATCCTATCACATTTGTTTCCTGTCTGGGCTGCAGATGAAAATTCCAATTACACCTGCCCCCTCTCTGGCAGGCCTCAAAGCCCACACAAGAGCTTCGTTTGGACCGAGAGAGTGTTTACAAGAGGAGGGCTCCTGGGCCTTAATTAACACTGGACGCCGAAGAGATGGAACTGATTGGGAGCGAGGGAGGGAGGGTGACCGGCGTTCTCATCAGCCAGTGTGGCTCTCATCAGACAGTTGCCAGGAATCGATCGGGACTTGAGGGCATATGAAGTGGAAATGATGAACGCCGCCTTCAGCTGCACAGACCTCCAGGGAGAGACGCTCGCTACTGTAAAGCTCACGTCAGTGCCTAGCGCCACTCCTTGCCTCTCTAAAACATTCACAAGCCTTGAGGACTACCTCTTCTCCAAGACAAATTGCATTCGAAAATGGACTGCTATTGAAAATGTGCCAATCTCTAATAGATCTTAAAACGCTTCCCTCACTGCCAAAAGCAATTAAATCGGTCACTCCAGTATTATATAATTAGCCATTGTTTTACAACTCATTGACCTTAATACTGCTTCCCACGAGAGCCTCTCACCGACCCTCAGTGACCAGGTCTGTGTGTGTGGCAGGAGCTGCCTGTCACTGGTGATGTGTGGCTCGCTGTTAGCTCTCTGTCATGGGCTCCACCTCCTTGTCTGGGGGCCCTGCCAGGATAGGCTGGGGCTGAGACCCACACGCTGCCCGTGCTGGGAAGCTAATTGGGTGTGGCTGAAACAATGTGGCTTCCACCATCAGGCCCAGTAGAGAAATGAACGGACCTATAAACGAGAGTGTACTTCCCTCACGCTTTATAGAGTAGAAGGTTTCTCAGCCTGTCCCCAGAAGGTTTTATGAAAGGTTCTTTGTGGGACATTTACAGGTTTACTAACCTCTTTTGTCACCACTTATGTACCATAGCCCTTACTAAGAGTTGTACTTGCAGGATATGTCGATGCTATCAATCATAGCAATTCCTTGACTGCTTATAAGCACACAGATCACATAGACATTTTAGCCTCCTTTGAATCTTTTCTTGATATTTTTTGGCAGGGCGATTAACCTGCTATAGCATCAGAGAAGGTTATTGTAGCAATATCCCAACTGTCTAGAATTTACAAACATACCATCGAATATCATTTCATGCCATTCTGAAGCTGATGACCAATGACTTATAATGATAATGATAAGTACTGTTAGCGTCATAGGCATAACTGAGTATGATCTGACAGAGTAGCTGTTGCCTTCATTTTGACTGTCATAAATGCCTACTGTCTACAATAACAACACAATTATGTACACAGGAACATGTTAAGTAACAATGACTTAACAACAGTACATTGACACTTTGTACTTACATAAACTTGAGTTGGGGTTAGGATTAAAGCTCTGTAAGTATTAAGTATCAATGTGCTGTTGCATATAAACGATTCATGTCATACGCTACATTTAGCACTCTAGTAACAATGTCACAGTGAGCTATGTAAAATGCTACCTTAGTGTGTCATTAACCCAGCCAATGTTGTGCAATGGAGGAAAAGTTATTTCAATTTGCTATGTGTCTGCAGAATAGGTGTGTGTGAAGAGACGTCACTTCTTTAACTGATTATAGACAGGCAGAAAGTGACGCGTTTGCACGGATAGAAAAAAGCCTGAGTGAAAAAATGTCAGCTGAGAGCGAGTGTCATATCATAGGGATCGATGAGCAGACGCCCCAAAGAACTTAATGTTGGAGAAAAAAAGGCTTTCCCATCTATCAAATCTCCTCCTTATTGTCTGGGAGAGGCTGACATGATTTGTATACAGTAAATAGTGAGGAGGACAGGCAGAATGAATCATCACTGCATTCACAGGGGGACCAAGAGAAATTACAAGAGGCAGAAATAAATAGCATTTTTCATCCAATGACTATATTTGACAGGCTAGGATATTCAGTGTATGACTTCATGTCCTGAACGGCAGGGCCTTTGGCCAGCCTACAGACACTCACCCACTCACTCTTTCACTAGACCAAAGTATGCACCTGTCCATGAACACACAATACGGAAATGTGGTTCTCAGTCAGAGCAACACATTCACTCCTCGACATTTTGTGTGAGATTGTGTGCTCATGGTGAGAACACCCTCTCTATTTATCAAATTCTACTGCTAATCAATAGCCCCAGGGCTAAGGCTGAAAGCAACAACAAAAACTGTTCATTTTCATTTTGTCATCGCTCATTAAAGGTTAAGGACTGGTATTTAGCAGACGCTTTAATCAGAAGCGACGCGCAGACAACCTGCAGTGATTGTGTAACGATCCTTGCAAAGCGGTGAAGCTAACCACTGCACCACCACACCCCACATTATTAGTCACTATTTGTAGGGATGCTCCGATACTGATACCAGTGTTGGGTATCGGGGCCGATACTGTGCTTGTATACTCATACTCTCGTGTTCTCAGATACTACCGGCGATACCACTCCATGCCGTTACATTAAACTCAAGGCTGTGGCCAGGTGTTCTGTCATGTTTTGCTGCCCTATCAGTTTTGCCTACCAGAAACAGCTGGGTAGGAGAAATTGATAAAACACCAGCATGGGCAAATTATTCAGTACTTGTATTGGTACTCTGTATCGACAAGTACACAAACAAGTACTCATACTCGATCTGAAAAAAAGTGGTAACGGTGCATCCCTAATTATTTGAATGTCGACATCGTGCTGGGATTGCACGGAAGCCGTCATGCAGTGCAGTGTGTTCTCTTCTTAGAGCACACTATGGCCCCAGTTACTCTGGCCCGCAGAATCACACACCCTCTCACTGGATATACTGTTCATCAGCTCTCAATCTCATACCCACACATGCAGACACACACAGAGAAGGGAGAGAGGAGAGAGAGAGAAAGAGAGAGAGAGAGAGGAAGAAAGAGCGAGCGATAGAGATAGAGAGACGGTGAGAGAGAGAGAGAGACAGTGAGAGAGAGAGAGAAAGAGAGACAGTGAGAGAGAAAGAGAGATAGATAAAGGAAGAAAAAGAGAGCGATAGAGAGATATATATATAGAGAGAGAGAGGAAGAGAGAGAGAGAGAGGGAGAGACAGAGACAGTGAGAGAGAGAAACAGTGAGAGAGAGAGAGAGAGAGAGAGAGAGAGAGAGAGAGGGAGACCCATGAGGGTAGTTAAGGCAGCATGACAGACAGAGCAGCTCAGGTAATGAAGCTTATTCATGTTGCCAGGGAGGATCAATACCACCCTTTCTCTCTAACCCACATGGACTTCTGTAGGATCACAACCATTAAATAGGAAGGCATCTCCCTCCCTCACTTTAGGTTCATGTGTGTATGTGTGTGTTGGGTGGGTGTGTGAGTGTGTGTGTGTGTGTGTGTGTGTGGGTGCGAGCGTGAGCACACACCTATGCTTGTTTTACAAACCTTGTAAGCCTCAAGAAAATGTGTGTGTTTGCGCATGTTTGTGTGTATGTGTGTGTACATGAGCACACACGTATCCTTGTCTTCAGTATTGGAGAGTAGTGAACTACATGTAATTCAATTTGTAGTTTCACTATGTTTTGCAGTAGCGTGCTGGTAGTTCAACAACATTCTTATTTACACTGTGATTCAAGTAGTTCAATTACTTCTTAACTACTGAAACTACAAACAATTTGGGGCCATAAGAGGACAGGAATGATTTTTTAATTTAACCAGTAGCTTTCTCTACTGTCATTGAACCCCTTTTTCCCGTCATCTTGACCATTGTGAAGGCATTCCCGGGCAATGGATTCATCAGGCAGTCACCACCACACACACTTGGCCCTTGTGTAGTGCACGAGCAAGAGGGTGGACGTCACTCAGAGCTCACACAGCAACAATGTCATCAGAAGTTACCTGGCTAACTGAGAAATCCTGCCTGGTGCAATACCCCCACCAGGACTCTAGTTTCTGGAAGGCAGGTGTCTGACTGACAGGCGTTGTATACAAAACCAAAGCTGTCATCCCTTGGACTTTCCCATGAATATTGGGGTATTTTATTTGTTTGGTTTATGTATGACCTGTGAATAAGTAGGCACTTTTTGCAATAAATTCAACTGAGTGGCATACTGGCATGCGCCTTTTTGTATAATATTTTGTTATAAATCTCTAACCACATATACATTGTCAATTTGATATTTTTTTTTAACAAAGCAGCTTTAGTTAACCAAAACTAGATTCCTCCCTAGGGTAGCTTTGCTTCTTCCAGTGTAAATTAATTGGTAGCTTGCAAAGCTATGCTTTCAAAATAGCCTCCCCAACACTGCTTGTCTAACACACCCATCGCCCTTTCAAATCTCGGAAGACTCAAGAAAATTGTGTGTGTGTGTGTGTGCGCGTGCGTCGTGTGCACTGGATCAAAACTGCCCCGTGCCTCTCTGTTTGATGCAGATTACAGCGATTGTGTGACACCGTCTCTTTTGGCAGAGCTCTCCTCTCTGCCCTTCTGAGACAAAGACAGAAGAGAGGACAGACTCGCCCCCCTGCGCCGGCCCATTTCTGCACCAGGGCAGGGGGCAGGATTGGCCGCGTGTTGGCAGCCGTGGGGAGCCTTCAGAAAGGCCCCTTCAAAGGCCGGAGCCAGGGGGGGCTCAGCTGTTTGCTGCACCTCCGAGCAGTGAAGCCCCTCTGCTCAGCCGTCTAAATACCTTCAAACATGTAAACCGCCGCACCCTGTGGACTCACTACATTTGTTTAGTGTTTACTGAAATAAAAAGCATGAAAAACAAAAGAAATAATTTTGCGCACCAGAAAGGGAATTCGCTTCTGACAGACAAGCAGACACAGAGACTAAGCAAGGGGAGGTGAGTTGAATCATAATTAAAGAAACCCCTAACATTTCAGCTAATGAGATCTGGAGGCTGGTTGGCATGGAAACATGACAGCATGCATCAACCCCCCACACACACCCTCAATCCCCCTGACTCCAAACGCTTCATATTGATATCGAGGAGAAGGGGAAAAACTGCATTTACATTACAAAATGATAGTCGTATGAACAGACAAACTCAGCTTGATCCCAGCCTGCGTAAGGCACACACACACACCTGTGCCTGTGTGTTTGTGTGTGTGCACGTTTGTGTGTGTGTTTATGAATGTATCTGTGGGTGTGGATAGTGAGAAGAATATTGAATAAGAGTACATACCACTGATACAGAAAAGCGCTGGTCCTTTAAAGACCACCCATTTAATATGTGACCATGAACATTGCCTGCATGGACAAGACCAACGCCAACACACCTCATACATTGTCAAATGTCACGATCATCACCATCTGGGCTGTAATTAAAATATACTATATGGAAAGAAAGACAAATAAATAAATACATTTTCGGTCATATCATTGGATGTGCCTCATTAGTGCATCATGAAAATAATGACTAATTTTATAATTCCTTTCTAATGGAGAAATCCATCAAACACCACGGGCAGCCCTAGCAATACAAGGAGCCTGTTCACATGAAGTATACAACAGAAGTGAGAACACCGCTGGGCAATATCACTTAAATGCAAAATTATTCAACATTGTATCACCTTACAGTAATTGCATAATGGATATTGATGTTGAAGTTATGCTGCTCTTGTGTAAAATTAAAAACTAACAGTTGAGATCTACTATATTGAAAAGGCAGGCCCCATAGTAAGAACTCAATCCAACAAAAGTCAATACACCTTTCTTTACAGAGATTATTTTCTTTTTTCAATACTTCGCATGTCCCCCTATATTCTGGATGACAAACTCCTCGGCATGGAGGATACCAGTGCGATACAATTAATACAATTTAAGTGATATTTCACAGGGGTGTATTCTCACTTTTGTTGTATACTTTATGTGTGGTTGCACGTACACAGACACGTGGTTTATCCACGTACTGTTTTCTTTTTTGGCTGTAATATCAAGACTGTGTTGTGATCCATTTAATTCAATGTCAAAATTGAATTAAACAAATCAGATAAGCGATAACACACACTGCATTAATATGCACTTTTTAAACAACATCCCTTCTTCTTAATCATACAGTCCACATCTCATTGACAAAGGAGATAAATGGTGAACAGGTCCCATGGAAACAACATGTCTGTGATCTAAACAAACCAAATCCTGCCTGAGCGGGTGTCAGAGACCTCCCACATGACAACTCATTTGGCAGGTGGAAATATCCCCCTAATTTACAGCACTTGTGTAAACAAGGGCTGGGATGTTATTACACAGCTGTCATTTTAAATTCTCTCTTCGACTATCAATGAATAAAAAAAAGAAAAAAACCTTAAAAGCAAGGCGGGAAAAGGGAATTAAATCAGCATTACAGAGACGGTTTCTCTTTGACTGGTGTCATTCCCTTAGCCTGTCCTTCCTGTCCATCTATTTCTGTCTGTGTGTGACAGAGCCACTTTAAGAGGCGGCCCCTGAGCCAGACAGTGGGTGTGGTGTGTGTGGTGTGTGCGGTGTGTGTGTGGTGTGTGGTGTGTGGTGTGTGGTGTGTGTGTGGTGCAGTGTGGCCTGCGAGGGTGTCTGATGGATGGAGACGCTGCTCTGCGGCTCCCTGGCTGGGCCCCAGTTTACTGCCGGTTGTTTGTCACACCTGTCAGCGCAGTGATCCTCTCACAAGGAGAGCGGCCCCCACTCCATCACTGTCCGCAGAGCTGCGGTGAGAGCCACACGCCTGGCACCGGTGCTGCCGCCGCACTTACCGTCAAGCGGCCCGGGTGAAAGCCCAACCAGGGTTTCACTCGGGTGCAGTGAGCACACACACACCACCTATTACGCCGCCTTACACATTTCATCAACATTCAGCCCTGCAGGCCCAGGCCAACTGTGTCCCCCCCCAACACACACACACACACTCACACACACTCGCTCGCTCGCTCCAGGACTGCCAGGAAGCTCCGTCGTGCTCGGAGTGATGCGGCTCGAAGCAAAATAGCTGTCAGCCGGGCCAGGTGCTTCACCGCCGCACGACCACAACAGCCAGTGGCTCAGCATCAGTGTCTGCTCTTTGCCCCGGCTCTTCTCCTCTCCTTTCCTCCCTTGACCGAGTCTCGAAAAAGGGCACGAGAAGTGCACAGGAGCCTCTCTGAGCGATGGAGAGAGAGAGACAGAGAGAGGTAGAAGGTGAAGCACCTTCCTTCGCCGCATAATTAGAGGAAGCACAAGAGGAGGCTCTCTGTGCCACAAGTCATTTTCACCATCGTTTCACTCGCCCGAGCAGGAGAGAGGAGCGGAGCCAGACCGTGAATAGGGACAGAAATGAATGGAGAGCGTTGAGAGACCGATAGTGAAGAGAGCCGCCAATTATTTCCTTTCATCCAAATGGATAGAGGAAATGTAAGGGGTAATGGCTTAAGGAAGAGAAATGATGAAAACACGAAAGGGAGAATGACACACACAGCAGAATGAGGGATTCTTACGAGGGAGAAGACACACTACACAACAGGAGCTCCACAAGACAAGGTGACTGAAAGGAGGCAAGAGAATGAGAGTGAAAGAGGGCAGAAGAGAGAGAGAGATGTAGAGAGAGAGAGAGGGAGAGAGAGAGAAAAAAAAAGAGAAAGGGAATGTCAGCGGGCATAACGAGACCACGGAGGGCAACCTGAAGCCCATTTCTGGTGACAGGGCAGGTGTGCCCCGGAGCAGAGGGGTCCCAGCGGACGAGTTGGCCCGCAGCAGCCCTCTACCCCCCCCCCCCCCACCCCCACCTACACCCTCACCACAGCAGCAGCGGTTAGGAGTTCTCATAGAGATCCATCAAACAGATGCTCCTCTCTCCTGGCGTCCGGCCCGAACGCAGGCACACAGGCCTCACCGGGATGCAATTTGGCAGAAGAAGAGAATTGGATTCCATGGCAATTTTTGCCAGAGACAAGTTTTACTTGAAAACCTTACAGGCTGCTAAAAGGTGCTGTAACACCCAAAAGGGTTTTTATGAAGAACCATTCATGAAATTATTTGATTTTGAAACAGAACTTTATGGGGTTCCTCTGGACAATGTCTCTAAGACTTTATCCAGAACCTTTTTCATAAGAGTGTGTGCTGGTTTGTTCTGTTTCGCTGTAGCTGTCTGACACATCAATCATTTTCAATCATGCTACCTTTTCTGTAGACATCATGATTCCTCCATTTCTCATCTCTCTTGTCATACTACATCAGATCAGATTGAACAGAAACATGAGGGATAAGGTAATTTTCTCCCTGTTTGGGAAGCTGCAATATGTCTAATATAACATTTACATAATCTATATGCCCTATATGTATATGACATTCACATTCACTTTCCCATTGACTAAGACGAGAGAGACTAATGAGAATTCATGCTTGAGAAAAAAAACGGCAAGCGACTCATTGGCACTCAAAGCACACACTGGCTACATTGCCTGATAACTTGAAAGCATACTCTAGATCATGTACTAACATGTTTTTAATGAATATGCACGCATGATACATCCGCACCATGAGCCAATGATCTGTCTGACTCAAGCCTATGGTCCAGTCATCATGTTGTTGCTCGTTAAGGTAGCGTGGCTTTATGATTGGCCACACTGGCCACCCAGGCATCACACAACATCAATAACCTAATGCTTATATCATGTCCATTTGTGTGCAACACCTCAAGCCCGACGCAGACCTCAGCCACAGACATGTAACATGACTACCCCTACCACTAACCTCCCCTGCATGAGTAAAGCTACGGCTCTGGGGAGTTAGACTGTGTCTAATTGATGCAATTTTATTGTGACCAGATGTGTGTTATTGTGAGTGTGAACCACTATGTGTGTGAGCAAGCTACTTTACAGTTCTTTGTTTATGGAGGCCCTCCACACCTCTAAGCGGATCCCACTGTGTACGGCCCATTGAGATGATACCGATGAAAAATTACATCCGCTCTCAAGACCTTGCAAATTAGCAAACTGTCAGCTTATTAAAACAATAATAGATTTACCTCTGTTCCACAATTCCCACTGCCTCTAATGAGATGCAAGCGAGTAGCCCTTGTCTGCAAGGTTAATGGATTCCATGTTTCCCATTTAAACATGTCTTTTTTGTAGTTCTGAGACAGACTCACAAGTGGTGGGATAATTAGACTTGAACAGCTGAAATGAGGGCTTTGTGGATGGAATCCTGGCAAACAATACCTCTTCACCCCCCAGCTCTCCATCTACAAGAATAACACAAGTTCTCTTTGCGGCTGTGTGTGTGTGTGTGTGTGTGTATGTATCAAGGGGTAAGAGTGCATTTGTGTGTGGGGGGCGCTTCTTAAAAGGATCCCATCTTTCACAACAACAACCTGTTTCACTCGCATTTAGAGTGGTGACACAGACAGAGGAGAGTGATGAAATGCTTAAGCTGGCTAGCACACCGCCAGCCGCCTGAATTGATAGCGACAGGCCACGGAGTGTGTCCGCACTGCTGCTAATAATGCATGCTGGACGACGGGCTGGGGGACCGGGGAGGCTTTTCAATCACGCAGCCTTCTCTATCTCACTGTGTGCGTCTCAGGGGGGGTTAGGGGGTCCCGGGCCCAGCCAAATTGCCTGGTGGCAGTCTAATTTTTTAGCGTCTAGTAAAAAAAAAAGAAAAAGAAAAAAGAAAACATTGTGGATCCACTTCTCCCCCACAACTGAACACGGAACACTGACATTCCATGTTCTCAGTTCTTGGAAAGAACACAGTCCCTGGTGGTAGATAGATATGGTAGTAAACACGCACACACACACACACACACACACACACACACATTCACTTGCTTACTCACTCACTCTTTCTCGCTTTTCACTCCATCGCACGTACGCACACACGCACACACACACACCTGACCATAACACCTGCTAGACTAAGTCTTGGCACAGAACATTTCATTTCAGCAGAGCCTGGGGCAATGTATCCTCCCTATCAGCCTCCACCTGCTCCAGTGCTCTCCGCTGTGATGGTATTTTAAGCCGTGTTCAGCGCTGGCTGCTACCTATCTACCTGACAATGAGCACTGCTGAACATGCACGCAATGTGAGCATATGCACAGAACTGCACATGTGGTGGCTTTCTGCAGAAGCCTTTTGAATGGAAATGAGTCACTCGGTGGGACTCTCGCCCCCTTGGAGACGAGGGCTATTGGCTGGCATTCATTTTTCCCTCATCCCTTATCTGGCGTGCGACTGCATGAGCAGTTTGCTCCAGCGGGAGACTGCCCTGCTTTTCCTCAGCACTGGTCTCGGTGACCGCATTTCCATAAAGTCTGACTTGGAGACTTAATTGAGAGCAAGAGGCTCAAAGCCGACAGGCAGAGAAAGAGACAGCTGAGCTGAGATTTGGGACACACCTCACACTTTGACCCCACAGGAGGACAAAACAGTCAAATGAGCATCATATGCAAATCGACATTAGTGAGACTATGGGATTAAGATTTTATCTCATCATCTGTGGGTGCCTCGGACAGTGCGGTGGTGGGGCCATATTTCAGTGACGGGCACCTGGCAACGAGCAAAGACCTAATTTAATAACTTGGCAAAATCATACCATGAGCAAGATCCTGAGCACAAACATGGGTGGGTCATCGCAATGCTCCCACTCGCCACACGATAGCTTTAGTTCATGCACGACAGACTTGCATGCTCGTTGCCAGTTGCCTGTCAATGAAATTAGGGCCCATAGTGGTATGACTGAGCATCTCTCTCTCACTCTGTCTCTCTGCCTCTCTCACTCTGTCTCTCTCTCTTTTTTTCTGATTATTTTATCTTAGATAGGCTAAATAATTTAATTTAAATCATTTTCATGTACAAAAAAATAAGTGACTGGTGACAGTATGCCAGATTTATAAAAATAAATGTATAATTTACTAATTTAATCATACATACATATACAGGTACATATTTTGAAAAGCATGATTACATGATTACAACATTAATACATGCAAAGTACAAGATGAAAGTGTTTTTGAAATGTTAATAATGTAACAGGTAGAATATATGCAGAGATATGATCATGCTTCTATTAATATTACACATACATTACAGCAACTACTACTTTATCCACAGCAAATGTCATGTGAAAATGTTAAATCTAATTTGAAACAATCTTTACTTATCTCATTCATTTTATTATGCCACGAATTCGTCCAAAAATAATCAATAAATAAATAGATAAATAAATGTAGTGGGCCTACTGTTTCGACATTACAGAAATGTCAACATTGTAAAACGAGTTTTGGTCGAATCAAAACATTCATTTGTTTTCTCCTCATCAATGTGACATCACTCCTGAGGGCTCAGAAAACGGAGGCTAGACGAAGGACAAAATAAGTTTTCAATTCTGAGAACTAGTAGTTATAGGTACCAAACCGATACCGCTTTTCACACACGTTACACGTATGTGGCACATGTGCCTTGTCCGTCCTTGGTAGAACTGGGATAACAAACCAATTGCTTACTGACAACTGTCTGTCATTACAAGTACAATCACAAAGTATAATCCAAAAAGCCTACCTGGGTCGTGGGTGAGCGCTTTAGCTCTGTGCATCCCTGAATGGTGCATCGCTCTCCGCGAGCGTTCAACGTTACCGGGAATTTGTGGACAATCCTTCACAACTTCGCACCACAACAAGAATTAATAAATGAATTAAATACAGGCGAAATGTCTGTTCCTTGTTGAGGAAATGCACCACTTGCTTTCTGATGATTCAACAACAGAGTCGACGCGATCACGAGAAATGAAAGAAAACTAAGCTGGGCTGATTGTGTTTGACTGAAATGTAGAAAGTACCGTCAAGTTCAATACAACCACACAACACGTCGAGACGTCTGTGATCGGCGAACAAAGACAACGAAGAGAGTCTCAGATACTAGAGTAGAGCGGAGGAAGGGAGAGAGAGAGAGTCGGGAGAGAGCGGTGCACTGACTGCCTCATCTTCACCCTCCTCACAGATGCTAGCTGCAGAGATTGGAAGGGTGGGGTGGAATGTGGTCGGGAATGTTCATGAGGACGAGAGACCGGAGTAGAAGAAAAGAAAAGAAAACAACAACACACGAACAAAAACATTATTAAAAGGTAGGTAGTGGACTATAATATCTGAGCTAGCTGTAATTAACCAAAAAAAAAGAACCATCCCATAGCCATCTACCTGCTCAGGATCCAAGACATGCATATATTAAATACACAATTGCTTCAGTTGCAAGCAACATAGCTCCCACATGAAATAATTTACATAATAAAAGTCCCAAAAATCACAACATTTAAACTTTGCAGAAGATAAGGTTGGTATACACTTCCACTACTTGATCTGCACCAAATGTTGTTGCTGGCTGAGGATCTCACAACAGCCATCAAGGTCAACAACACCACAAACAGCCAAGCTCAAAGAGACCCAGACACTTTGAGTAAATGTTCAAGGATCTACTTTTCTCTAAAGGCAGTCCTCATTTTACAATGAGGACCCAGTGATTGAGTGTGGTCCTATAAGTGGTCTTATCAGGGGGGGGAAGACGATAGGTACTTCAGGGGCCACTCGCTGGTCAGTGCTGTCCTGCGTGGCTCCAATCTGCCACTCTCCAGCTCCCTGCTTGCCACGGTCCAAATGAACAGACCTGACATGCTGCTCGCCATCTCCCTCCCGCGAGGGGGGCTTCCTGGTCCAGCAGAGCCCAAGCTCTATCCTGGGCCATCATATCAGCACAGACTTCTGCTGTCCCATACATGGGTTTCTGTCTGCAGTGGAGAATAACACACTGCGTGATGCAGACAAGGAATTTATGTATATATATATATATATATTTTTTTAAAGCTGACTTCCATTCACCGCAATGACCTCCCAGACTAGCATACAGTGCAGTGTTGAGTTTTTTTTTTGCGGTACACAGAATGATAACATCAATGCTGGTGTTAGTATTGACAAAATTCGCATTTTCATTAAAATCGCATTTTATGGGTTGAAACTTCACCGCAACATCTATTGGTTAAAATCATCCTTACAAGGCCAGCACTGACGTGGAGAGAACCATTAGGGACTTATCTACATCATATATACATCCATTCGAACGGAGTAAACTCTCAGCCCCGCTCCCCAACCCCCCTGTCTCAGCTTTTTCAGCTGGGGGTGAATTACACTTTAAACCATGAACCAAATATAGACTAAAAAAGCAGGGAGGAGAAGTTCAGGACCATGGAGAGCTCATTTTGAAGTGTGTTCTTTTTTGTGTTCAGGTTATTGTTAGGATACAACATACAATGAAATGCCAAATCCCTGCACACTGTGCTTGGATATTAGGATTAGAATGTGGAGATAGTTGACACTACAGATTAAACCTGTCTAATTATGTGTATTCACTTTGAACACAGTGTGTAGGCAAACACTATTAATACTGAACTGGCATTCCTTCACACCAGTATTACTGCACTGGATCTAGTGGTAATATATGCACCAAGGAAAAGGCATGCCTGCATCTGTACCGTGTGGTACACATGTCAGATTACAATGCATATTATTAATATTTTTAATAGAAAGTATGACTTTATCTAATATATTACAACTGCCCTGGTCCATTTTTTCTTTAATGCTGCCTAACAAGATTTAATCTCGTATGCATATCAATTACATTTTCATATTCATGTTCTTACACTGGGCTGTTAATAAAATACATTTACATCGTTGTACAGAACTTTGATCAAGGGGACATAATTAGGACTGCATTTTAAATAATGCATTTCAATGGAAAAGGTAGAAAAGAATGAAGTCTAAGGCATGCTAAGGCCAGAAGGAATGGAAATTCCATTGGAATCAGCCTTGACAACAGGAGGAGGCTCTGTCTATGTCACACAAAAGTAAATTCCTGGGCTGATAATAATCTTGTCTATAATGCTGCTTCATGCGTCAGTCCCACGCTATTCTGTCGTTAGTCACACGCCAGATGTGTCCACCTCGCCCCTAGAACGCTCGAAATTGAACGATTAGAAAGTTCAGAGAACGTTGACCAGAACATTATGGTGTGACGGGGCCTTTACTGCTATTTGTCCCTGACAGACTTTGCACAGAGAATGGTTCATTTCCGCCGCCATCGCCATCGTATCAAAGGCGGGTAAAAGTTTTGCAAAAGTGTAGCCTGCTTTAAAATGCCACCACTTAGCAAGCAGTGGAATTAGAGCTCAGGGCACGGTAGCATTTTCATGTGAGAGAGTCACCTCAGTGCAGTCCATGTGAGGCGTGTGCACAAAGCACTGAATGCACACTGATTAGAGGTGTTTGCTGGTCATGGGCAAACCTGAAAGGTCCTTCTGGGCGCCTGCTGGGCCTGCCTTGGAACACCTGCATGTGAGTGGTCATTAGGTAAACTAGGGTGAAAAGCTCTGCATAGGTTGCTTCTGAAGGCTGCCTTTGAATCACAGCACATAAACCAACATTTCTCTTTTAACTCTTTCTGCTGGCACCTGTCAAACAGCACACATTTCAAACAGCATGGAAATGAACCCAAAATGTACCCCCAAAGGGCCAGTGAATCACCAGACCTGCATCTTTCTATCTCTCTCTTCTTTCTTTCTCTCTCTCTCTCTCTCTCTCTCTCTCTCTCTCTCTCACACACACACACACACACTGTCTCCTTATCATGCAACAGCCTGTCACAGTGCTTGCCAAAGGTCTGCACAGGTGTATGCACGTGCCTGCCATTTCTCTGGCCAATCAGAGGCAGGCGTGGTTAACGACAGAGCACCTTCGGGTGAGCGCCACCGCCAGCTTCGAGTCAGCCAATCAGGAGAGCGGTGAGAGTTGACCCGTACCAGTACTGTCTGTGACAAGCCCAGCTTGTGGACTCATACCCACGGCCGCATGTCCGCCTCGCTACCGAGCCCACCAGCGTTCACACGCACGCGGGCATCTGAGCCCACCAGCGTTCACACACACGCGGGCATCTGTGCCACTATCTTCTCCTACCCATGCCACATTATGCATTCATCCACCTCGGCACGTGCCAAGCACACATCATGCCACATCACATCATGCCATGCAGCCAAGGGATGAGTGAGACAAACTGTACCTACTACTAGCCAGGCATCTCACCGTAATTCACTGCACAAAGATAACTACCTTTAGTATCCTGGGAAATGTTTCTGAAAATGATTTGTATTCGCAAATTAAGTCGAACAAGCTGTGCTTGTTATGTAGTACAAATAGGCAGCAAGATGGTTGATATTGAATTCATGACAGAATCTTGCAGAGTTTGATGAAACATTCATCAGACACGCCAGTGTACTCTTGTGGATGACAAATACGTCAGCCAGTCCTCCAGTGGTGTGAACAACTGAGACAAATCACATTTGTAAGATTTATATGTATGACCAAGTTACTGGAAAACTACAGTACATGCAGAAGGCAAGCTACATACAAATAATAAGAAAACTCAACAAACTAAATATTTAAGAGCCTCATCATCATCATTTAGTGACTCACTAATGCTTTTCCACTTTTGAGTCTCTGAATCATACAATGACGAACAGCAAAACACAGCAAGGCTACAAGACACATCACTGGTGGAGGAACTAGGCCTGTGAGCCTGACGAGTTTCTCCGGCGTCTCGCTGCGCTGCTTTGTCTGAGGCAGGGAACCCATCCCACTCTCAGAAGAGACATCACAGCTCCCTTTCCCTCCATCTTAGTCACATCACAGAATCTTAGAGTAAGATCCCCACACCATCACTGTACACAACCTACATCACTTTCCCAGGAGTGGCTAATCCTCTAGCACTAATTAGGTACTTGCTAATTAGCATCTGACATACAATAGAGGGAAGGGAAACATTTGCATGACGACACGGATGGCTGCTGTCCTTTCTAGAAGGCAAAACTCTCCTAAGGCCTGTCATATTTAAAATACAGAGAGCATGAACATTTATGGAGAACTGGGAGCTCAGCTGAGATGCTGTAGAAAGATGAAGACAAAGAGATGACAAAGTTCCCTCTACTATGTTCTCTGATGCATTGTATAGCGCGTCTTTGAATAGTTTATGACTTGCTTCATGAAGGGCATCTGCATGACATGAAATTAATAAGAAATACTGGCATTTTAAAATAGAAACTTGAAGCTGGGATTAGACATGGGTTGGTGGGCAGTCGTTGCCTTCCCATCATCTCCCTCACACCTTAGACGTGCTCAGCAATTAATGAAGTTAACTCATTAGCATTGCATCGGGTCAGCCATATGGCCACACTGTCTTTCCACGAGAAAAATGGCCATGTCTTTTTTTTGACTGAAATTTTGTCCAGTTTATGAGTAACGGAAATCATTTGGTTTCTAAAAATAAACAACAATTAATAATGATCCTGTATTTGTAATAACAGGACAATATCATCCACCCAACTGCTTTGGGGGAGCCTTCCTGATACAATTCTTGTTCTAATTTGAATACAAACATGAAGCAAATAAAAAAGGATAAGAGCACCTACTGTACGTATATGCTACTTGAAAGGGTGTTTGGTGCTCACCCTTCTTGGAATACAATGAAGTGGTAATTGTCTTTCACCTCAAACAGATTTAACAATTTATGTTAGGTCTGTAAGACCAAACTGACAATCAGCCATTTCTGGATGATCTGTTGTGTTATGACATAACTGTTGGGAAATAGCACTTAACGCATACAGAAAATGCGCAACACATATCTATCTTCTATCAGTGCAGTGGTACGTGTGTACGTGTGTGTGTGTGTGTAAGAACCTGACACCTTGCCGTGAGAGAAGGTGGAAGCATGCAAAAGGATAAAAGCCAAGTTTCCTTTCTTTGCCATGAAAGCGAGAGACAGATCTAACTTTGACTGACACACCATCTGCGGGCTATTGACACAAAGGGCAGTGTGACAAGCTGTTCCTCACACACAACTTTGTGAATTAGCATGGTAAACATGTGGCCATCGAGAAGCCCTTGTTGTGGCGCTAATGACTGCCATCAACACCACAAAGGCCTTCATCTCACTGGATAATTAAATCACAAGCTACATCTGAGGCGAACCTCAGAAAAAGGAGATTTCTGCAGATGTGCAGCTCTGGGTTCACGGGCAATGGAAAAAAAACCCTGTCCATGATTTTCCATTCAGAATGACAATATACTATAGCAATACAAAAACGAGCAATACAGGCAGTCTCTCAGGGACAATATACTATAGCAATACAAAAATGAGCAATACAGGCAGTCTCTCAGGGACATTTCATTTGAGATCTAGACAAGTATGAAGCTTCCCTTAATTACCGCATTGATCTTTCAGAAACCCAGCATGCCCAGATAAGGTTTTGCGTCACCACTTTTTTTTTTTTTTAAATCATGTTATGGTATCTGACACATTGATTCTCTTGCCTATGGTTATGTGCTTCAAAGCTGTTTCCTGTCACATAATATCTAAATAACGCCCACATTCAATGAAAAGCCATGCAACCAGCTATAGTTACATTGTGAAAGAGAAGAGGTCAGAGTCCCTTACACAACTCAAGACTTTACATTTAAGTGTTTAGAGTGCACATGGCTTCAATCCACCTACGTAGAGACGTCACAGAGGCTCATGTATATGGATACGCATTCACATACCATTTTCATGTGCCAATAACAATGCAATGCCAATGGAATTCATAAAATTCTGTCCAGGCTTAGATAACATTTAAAAGGTTGCACTGTTCTGTTGGTATGGTTTCTGTGTTTGCTTTACTGACACACATATGAGCACTAAACCCACTACATGACTACCCTCTGGAGTAACTCTAATGGGCATCAGGGACCTGAATACAAGTACGAAAGCTCCACTGTGCCCAACTGACCTGATAGGGACTTAGTGCCTTGTGCCCCCCCCCCCCGGCAAAAAACTGCAGCAAACATCCACAAGAAAGCAAAAGGAAGCCTTGAAGAAAATAATAATTGATAATAATTCATAGGTGATCAGATCCCCCCCGAGCCAACATAAAAGTGAGAAAGGGCCATGCCTGGGATGGGAGTGGGAAATAACAGAGGGCTCAGCAGAAAAAAGAGCTCTGTGACCAGTGTGTGTGTGTGTGTGTGTGTGTGTGTGTGTGTGTGTGTGTGTGCGTGTGTGTAAAAATGCGCATGCGTCTGTTGGATTGGTAAGTTGTGAGTGACAGGCCATCTTCAGCAGGATGACACTAAGAGCTCTGCTAGAGGGAGTCTGAGGACCATACAGCTGTGGACGAGAAAGAGGGAGGGATAGAGAGGGAGGGAGAGAGAGAGAGAGAGAAAGAAAGAGAGAGAGAGAGAGAGAGAGATGGAGAGAGAGAGAGAGAGAGAGAGTGAGCAAAAAACTCATATTCCAACTTCTTCCATTCCATTACTAATCAAAGCCCATTACATACTGTACTGGTACCCCTTTGACTTTGGATGTGATTTTACTGTGCCTCTAATAATGGAAAAGATATATATAGCCCTGGATTTGGCCAGCTCACCAAGCGTAAAGAATGTGATACTACCAGATGCTAGGGGCAGATATCAGCTTTCTAGAGATGTCAAATAAGTCTGGGGTAGCAGACAGACTGTTAGCATACACATTCATGCATCAGAAAGACATCTTTAATGACAGAAAGACAGAATAACCTTGGTTGAAGACAAATGTTTTTGTGAATGCACTTGTAAGGATTTAATAATTGTTGGATACACGGCACATGGTGTATATACCGTTGCCCTTACCTACAACAGCACAAGATATGTTAAGACAGGTCAAAGGGTGCCAATAAGAACTTTTTCCAAATGATGGAGGATGGTAATCAGTGACTATGTTTTGACATCAGTCTGTATATTCACCTAACTGCTACTAACTAAATACAGTCTTCCTGGATTTTTTTGGTTTTGTGGAGAAAGCAACTCCAGTTTGAAGTGGTAAAGTCAGTATCTGAAGTGTTCTCAGTTCTAGAATGGCATTCTGATGTGATGTCAGTTGAAGTTGACCTCTCACTGTCACATGCAAGTACTCATACCCAACAACCTTGCCTAAGTATCAAAATAACGATGGCTCACCACAACCATCATACTGATACTGACCAACAAAGACGCCTTTGTGAGCATTTCACTGGGGTTGTCAAGTGGGCACCTTCCTTCATCTGTGTTTTGTTGAATTAGGCCCACGACACCTCCGGAAGGATCAACAGTGTGTCTACTGTCCCAGAGCCACCCTGTCCATACTCATGATGGGTTAGGACTAGGGCTGTCAATAGATAAAAAAAAATTAACTAATTAATCGCACATTTTGAAATGAATTAATCGCGATTAATCACGATTAAAAGTTTATTTTTCTTCTTAAGACTAAATCTTATAAATAAACGAGTAATCACTTCAGACAGCGTGTGTTTTAGACACAATGGTGCCCCTCGACGGTAAATCGTAAGAATTTCCCCTGAAGCAATTCTTCCTCAATCAGCCCACTGTCCTCAACTATGTTGATGGGCCGACAGTCACCGGCAACCCAAATGGTAACCTTTTCACGGACTGGTCTAGTTATTTTCCTAGAGAAGTCGTGGAGTGTGGGTTGGCGATCATCTAACCTGGGACTGCTTTCTGTTGGGTGCTTTGCATTAAGGTGGTAACTTCAAGACGAGCTGCTTCTGTGATAGCTAAATTCAGCTTGACAAATGCTAACTTTAGTTTTGTCGATTGTTCCGTCATTTTGGCTCTTAAACAGAGACTTTTTTGCCCAACAATCCCTCAGCTCTCCCCATCTTCAACTACCGCAGTGGTTCTCAAACTTTTTCTGTCATTCCCCACTTTGAACAAGGGGGGCTTTTCAAGCCCCACCTGTCCCTCATCGATCCCATAAAATGGTAGGCCAAGCCCCCTACTTACGGGCTACATTGCCCGAGGGGACACAGGTTCAAGTCTGGCCTGATGTCATTTCCCAATCCTCTCCCCACCTCTTCTCCGCCTTGGTTCCTGTCATAACTTCATGTTCTATCCAAATGAAGGCATTAAAAAAAAACTTTTTTTAAAGTTGCGTTAATTGCGTTAAAATATTTTATCGCGTTAATCGCATAGATTTCACATACATATCTCAGTATCTGAAAGATGCACTGCCTAATTGACTAAACATCATTCTATAGCATTATCTCACACATAAGCCACAGGCAATCCAGGGTAAGGGCTGGGGGTAACCCCATTGGAAATACAAACCCAGGTTAGGATAAGTGTAGGGGTTGGATATGAACTCAGGTTAGGGTAAGTGTAGGGGTTGGATATAAACTCAGGTTAGGGTAAGTGTAGGGGTTGGATATAAACTCAGGTTAGGGTAAGTGTAGGGGTTGGATATGAACTCAGGTTAGGGTAAGTCTAGGGGGTTGGATATGAACTCAGGTTAGGGTATGTGTAGGGGTTGGATATGAACTCAGGTTAGGGTAAGTGTAGGGGTTGGGGGTCGTAGAGGCCCCTGGTATTACGAATAAGGTAAGGATATGAATCCAGGTCACCTTAGGCACCTAAACATCTTGCGACAACAGGCTTCTTCACATAATACAGAATAATATCCCCAAGTAGTCTCTGAACGCCTCAGCCATAACGCTGGCTCGCTTTTTCAGCAACCTCAGACAACTCCTTTAAAGCTCCTTTGAGTGACCATCCTTGAAAAACAAAATCGAACAGAAGAGTTTTGGTTGATTTAGCTACAAAGCCTCTAAGACCTATCTCCACTGCTTGTGTGTGCTTGCCAACCTTGTTCCCTCACTTCTGCTACCAGCTCCTCATACTTTAGCTTTCTTCCTTTCAATGCCTTCCTCAATCGCATCCTCAAAGGGAATCATTAACTCAATAAAGTAAACAATGTGCTCTCACTCAGAATAGAACACCATGTCTGGTCTCATAGCGGTCACAATAATACACTCTGGAACTTGAAGTTACCTTCCAATATCATCCTGCAATCTCCAATACCGGGCTTTGTCCCATTGGCCAGTACTGTTTTTACGTGCCTGGTGTTCACCTTTCTGCCCCTCTCCCACAAAAGAAATTGTACTGTACCTGTCATTAACCAGCAATCAGTTAACTTCCACTTGTTTATTCTGAAATAAACACGCGAATGATTCTGAAACCTGATTATGTCTCTACATGTAAACAAGCTAGTTTTACAACCAGGCAGAGTATATAATGTTTACTGATAAACCTGCAACCTGAAGAAAGAAATACCTGCCTCACCTCAGCTATTTGAGAATTTTCATGAGCGCACTCATTTTTTGTTGATAACCACACTGAAGAAATGTGTCTCACAATAAATCTGACAAGGGATGTGATCATACAATGACACAGGTGACGTTAACCATAGATACATGCACACTCTGTACCCATGGCTGACAACATCTCCTGTAACTCTGAATTAAATATGAAGGCTGGAATTAAAGATTGATGGCTCATATAATAAAGTGGAGGACCTATCTGACCCCAGCAAAAAGCACTATAATTATGGTCAGTCTGTCACTAGTACCTTGTGAACAGTTACCAGAAGCAACACCCAATACAGTTGTGTGAAGTTATGCTAACAGCAAGATGTTGTTTAGACTAAACGACTAATTTAAGATGTGATTCTCAGGTGCCCTATTAAAATGCCACCTGAAGTACTGCAGCCGTACACACAGTGTTACTGTGTGAAAACAGGTGAGTCTTTGGTTGTTCAAGGAATGCAGATGGTGTACAGTGCAAGGACTCATTTATGCTCTTATGATTCCTGGAAAAAGCCTTTTTTTTTAAGAAATGATAGAACATTAGACAGCTTTGTAGATGAAAACTCGTTTCTGTGTACTGACCATCCCACAGGCAAATTAAATGTCAGTTCCCTCTCAGGTATGACACAAAGTGATACTGCCCCCATGATCAATCCATGTTGTTCTATCTCCTGTAAAACTGATTCTCCTGGCCGGTTGGAAATTTGTTCTGGTTCTTTGTCCATTATGGACACGTTTTGTCACTGGTCAAAAGAAGGATTTTGAAGAAAATCAAATATGACTTTGGGCCTTCCGGTAATAAACAGTGGCAGTCTTTTCATCTGACAATCCGGGCTCAGCATGCTGTCTCTATATGTCAATACATATTCAGAGGGGCATAAGCGAGAGAGCATAGCAGCTTTCTGAACGAGCCACAGCTGTTTAGAATTTACATCAGAATGCAAAACAGTTTCAGAGACAAAGAACAACAACAACCTACTGCGTTAGAAGACTAAAATTAGATTGAGAGAACTGAGAAGGAAGGAAAAACATTAACTCTGTTGAGAATGCATTGCTCTCTCTCTCTCTCTGTCTCGCTCACAGGGACACCGAGCTCGCTGGTGAAGATTAATTACGGATGTTGAAACAGTTGATTTCCACAGACCTGCTCCTTCTCCTCTCCTCCCCTCTACCTCCACTTCTGATCCCCCCCGATTCCTGACAGAATGCCGCTATGCATTGTGGCAGACCTTATCAAAGAGAGAGTTTCAAAAACAAACATGAAAAGAGGAAAGGCGGAAAAGTAGACAAAAAGAGAACAGAACGAGACATAGACACAGAAAAAAAAGAAAGAGGGAGTGAGGGGAGTGTGAGAAGAGAGAGAGAGAGAGAGAGAGAGAGAGAAAGCAGAAGCATTGCTTGTTTGATATGGCAGTAATCAACACTGAAGCCTTGCCAGTGCCTCTATCTTCAATGCGACACATTGCCAGTTGTCTGTTGTAGCGGCCCCTATGTGCACAAACGCCACCATGTTTGAGTGAATCCCTCTGTTTCCCTCGTGACCTGATTAATGGGGAGAGGGACCGTGGCTGTGGGTCACTTCAGCACAGGCGAACATCAGAGCAACTCCAGTGGACACATCCAACTGCGCACACAATGACCTGAGCTGAGCATTCACAAAATGAGCCGTCACTGTATGTTGAAAGTTATTAAAAGCGATATGTTTAAGTGTGCAAATGTCAGACAGGTCAACATTTCATGCTACAGAGCTTATCAATATTTGACAGATATGTTAAAGTTTATGTTCATGCTGAAGTACTTGGCAGATGCTTTTGTCCCAAGTGGCAAAACATAGGTGCCTTGGGTGTCTTTTCAGTTGTCCTGAACGGCTTCTACACTCACAGCAGTTACTGTATGTATTTCTAAAGGTACAATAAAACAGTGTTTCTCAGCCATATATTCTATGCAGCTATTTTTAGTTGTTTTAAACTATGTGTATGTCCTTTTACCACAACTTTTTTCTTCACAACCTATATACTCAAATTACAAATTAAGGTGCACAAGGTGTCTTGTAAAAGCGCACCTATAGCTTCAGTATTGACTAAGCCACCGCTGCAGTCTAACCTCTCAGTGGGACTAATAAAGGCGGCGGTATGCTTGATGTAATGGCCATTGTGTGCGCCAACTGTCATGTCAACACTGCACCATGTCCTTTTATACTTTCCCTAGAGGGGTTAAACCGCTGAAAGTAATGTTCCAAATTAGAGCCCAGTGACATATACATGACAGTTACCTGTATCACCAGTATTCAGTGGATTTACTACTGGGAGCAGCAATACCAAGAGGTAATGTTACTGTGCCTGGAAGAGCACAGTGAAATGGCCTATTTGACGTAACAGTTCAAAGGTTTCTCCAATATTCATTTGTGGAACAAACTGGACACATCCTAAAAGTTTCTGGTTACTGTTTGTGCTTATTGCTAGTCACCATCAAAATGTTAACTGTAGGTTAACCAAGTTGTTGCAGTAACAAAACACACTCTCAATTGAATACGGAACATTGCTATTTTGTCCAGCGATTTTCATCACGAAAAGAGTTACGTGTGAGCACAGGCTAACGGTTTTGATCCTCAGGTCTTCATCAGGCAAGTTATGTTAGTAAACCACAAAAACGTATCATCTTTTCTAATTGTTGCAGCAATCTCCCTCCATGTGTTCTGTGCCATCTGGGAATCCCTATGCTCGTGCATTGATGGATCATAGAGACGCCTCTAGAGACAGACCTGCGCACACACTCGTGCCTTTAGCTTGTCCTTTTTGCATATTTGCCAGCCG
Organism: Clupea harengus; assembly: GCF_900700415.2. Classification (NCBI taxonomy): domain Eukaryota; kingdom Metazoa; phylum Chordata; class Actinopteri; order Clupeiformes; family Clupeidae; genus Clupea; species Clupea harengus. Next base: position 6,994,664 of record NC_045159.1, on the reverse strand, counting down.
CGCATGCCTAGTCCACTCCCTAAAAACTGGGAGGTGCGCAACCAGCCGAAACGGCACCAAAGCGCACTGCGCACCAACAGTAATGATGTCATTTTTGGTGCACGCCGCCATGTGCAAGGACGGCAATGGCGACCATAAATCCCCTTTAAGTGCAGTCCACTAGGCATGAAGAGAGATGTTCCAAAACTCTGCGAAACTCCCTATTAAAAACAGGAAAGTCACAGTGGGATCAAAACTGTCACAATTGATACCTTAGTTTGATTTGATCACCTTTGCTTATCCATTCTGAGTTGTCACGTGTCAAATTAGTGTCAATCCGCTTTAAATAAAGATTTAATTGAACTCACAGCTTTCGAGATATACATATTTGAGCTTATCTGAAGCTCAGTACTCAATGAGCAATGAAAAAACAATGTGGAAAGATGATGCAATCAAGGTCATCATGGGATAAAGAGACTAAACTCAGTATCTGCAAAAAAGTTAGTGGACACCAACCAATTAGGAAATCTGTGAATTGCTAATATTTGTTTACAACTAATTGATAATGAGTCCTATTTGAAGAATACAATTTTTGGACCATTTCACGTGCATGGTTATGTATGAGTACTCTGAATGACACACATTTGCATGATTAATCAAGCTTCAATCAAGCCTCTAGTAGTTCACCACAGCACTTTATCTCCCCCCGTCTTCTGATCTCTCTCCAGTCTCCAACCTCCAACCTCCGGCAGGCAGAGACTTAGGGAGCATATAAGACTGGTAGGTGTTTCTTGGACACTTGTGTGTGGGGAGTGTGTTACATAAGCCCCGAACAGGAGTGCCGTGTGCCTCGGCTGCGGCGTAGGGGTCACCGCTCTGACGGAGAGGAAACACACAAGGTCACATGGCTGAGAATAACACACTCAAAAAGAAGGACAGAGACAGATGACGCAACGGCTCATATGTGCGTGGCTCGCTAAGATGTTCCAAAGGCCACTGCTAATTTCAAGCAGGGTTAATCTGCAGCGCAGTCGTCTCTCTCCGTCTACTTAGTAATTGCAAGCAAGCAAGCAATCTCCGTGCATATTGAAATGCACCAAGGTAGAAGGAGTTGACTACGTGTGAGAGGCATTCCACCAAGCAAACAGATCCCTGGACAAGCCCAGCGCCTGGCGTTTGGGCTCCCTGTGAGCCTGCGCCACACTCCCTGCGGACCCCCACTGATCATCGCCACAGCCCGCTCCTGCAGATGGGATCATTATGCACCAATTTTCCAATTTATTTAGCACCTTCAATTCCTCATTAGTTTCCTGTGAAAAAATAAAAAGAGGAGACACATTATCTGTTAGGAGCCAGCAGAGCAGGGTGGGCTACATGGAATGTTAATCAATGTATCTATCTACCCTGGCAGGCAGAGCCTGAATTGGAATGATTAGTGTGCAGATTTTGTGTGAGCATCCTCGTTCTCGCAGAATTACAACAGGCAGTGGTGAGACAAGAATGACTAAAAGGGTTTATCATATGATGAAAAGCTAAATGATTAAAAGATGATTTCCAAAGTAAGTAATTCTAAGTAAGTACTTTAAGTGCTAATGTTGCCTTTGGTAGCATAATAGTTTAATCCAAATCCATCAGCGAAATTTGCAGGTAAGGATCAAGAATATTGCTACTAATATTGCTATTCATTGGGGTGAACTAGACCGATATAAGTTTTGTTTAAAAGGCATTGAGAGCTCTGGCGTAGACACGGGTGTGCCCGGATGGGCCTGTGCCATCTAAATCTAAAGCTGCCACACTCAGCCATGGGCATCACGACAGGCCCAAGATGGAAGAGGAATATTGGAGGAAGGTCTTTAATCGTTTTGGCAAGTAAGCATATAATAAGCGGGATAATGTATAGTCCGCCGTTAAGTATCGGAAAATCCTCTGCTTCGTGCTGGGGTCCTGTTCGTCCCAAAGGGATCTACGGTATTTTCCTATACTGACCAGCGGACAATACATTATTCCTTACTTAAATAACCTGTTCACGTTCAGGTCTAACATTGTAAAAAGCTTTGGCATATGATAGGATGTAGTCAAGGTTGTGGATTAAGAATTTCGTAAAGATCTTAAATATAGGCCAATAGGTATATGTGAACTGTGCTGGCATTGTTCTCTCTAAACCAATAGAAATAACATGGGTTTTCAAAGCTAGCAGACCAAATAACTATGGTCTTTGATTTGTCTAAATTTCTTAATGAATCCTAGTAAGTACACCTACACAGATAGGCCTGCTTCAGAAGGTAGGATCAGATATATCCAAGTTCATATCTCAGTTCAGTATGAAGAGGACAGTGACTAGCATTTCTTAAATATCTTCTTAAATTATTCTGTATAAGGTGGCCACACACACACATATATTTCATTATATTTCATAATTATATTACTGTATATATTCGTATTTATTATTCTATTCAGGTGCTGGCTTTATGCTATTATGCTAGGTTTGACAATGCTTTTACACAACAGTTGTGCTATAATGTCATTGAGTAAATCATTGTATTATTAAATGAAGAAGTAAGGTTGCAGCTCAGCTCAACCCCTTTATCTCTTGAAACTATCACATGTTGCTAAGCAACAGTAAACAAAACCAATAGCCTTAAATCTATACAATGTATAAAACTGATAGTTGGAAAATAGTCTGAGTAACGTTTTAATGAGATCTTCAAATAAGTGTATACAAACTATTATGGTTGTTCTACAGATCACTCTTTGCTTTGGTTCTTGCACACCTTATACCTCACAGGCCCAGCCAAGTGAATATTTCGGGCTATGCTATTGTTTGAGAGTAAAACATTTTCACATACATAATAGTTCCTAAAACATAGCATGTAACAAAGACCTTTCTTTGGAAGCTTACAACTTTGCAATGCTTATTGGAGAATAAGAAAATTAAGACTGCGACTGGATTCAAAGGTTAGTGAGACTGACATAGTGCTCAATTTACCTGCTCAGTTACTATAAAGCAGTTACTATTAAAGACAAATATTAATTTGCAGGAAACCCACTTGAATATGAATGTGTGTGTTGTTTTCATGAAGCTCTTTGCACATCCTTTGTTGTGTCACATCTTTGTTGTATGAATGGGTGACATAAGAAAAGACATAAGACAGAGGAAATGATTGAAGGCTTCCATGAATACATTTAGAACATATTTTTACAACCAGTTGAGCATTATGTCCTAAAACCTTTGTTAACTGTTGACGATACTTTATTTGGGTTCTTTGAAAATATAAAAAAGTTGAATGTTCTAATATTCATACTTATTATTCTTGTTAATCTGTCCAATGATATATTCTCAGTAGAGTTCCCTACACTGCAGAAATGCTCAAATGACAACTTACATAACAGATAGACCACCTGGACTCACCACTTATGTTCCAGATAAATAACATGGACATGAACTTGGCCATCTAACCTCAAATGGGTGCAATTACTTGATAAAAACAAACACATTAAATAGAACAACATCTGTTCATTATTTGCCCTCTAGATAAGTGGATGAGTATAAATTCACAATTACTCTGGTACACCTGTTCACTAATCAGACTTCTTATATAAGGAGGGTGATTGACTTAGATGGCTCGAAACTACTGAGGGTGCAACACAAGGGGTATCTGCACACACGCACAACCAAAGTTTTATCAATAATCCGATACACCTCAGGAAGGGCACAGAAACTTTACTCGGGTGTGGATTTCATTGATCTGAAAGAAACTGGAGAAACTCTGGGTTGCACCACATTACACTTAGTTAATGAATACTCCCTGAAGTATATTTTCAAATGGTAACGCGTCAATGTCAGTGCAATACAATCCTGTCCAGTCCAAGATTCTTTCATCAATCAACATGTTTCAATTGATACATTTTTTGATCCTGATCACCTGATTTCCTAGCAATAGTCACACAACACAGGCTTATGGAAAAGGGGTCTTAGCAGGTTATATGTGAAATAGTTCATAATAACTGTAACACAAATGAGCTATGGTAAAATGTCGGACTGAGGCTGGTTCTGAAGCCTATGGTTTGTCAGTACACCTTGAGGTATTTTGCATTTTGGCTTGAGAGATCATCTAGGGAGTGTGTATGAACTCAGCCGTGATGTGTGTGTAACGTGTAATGAGCAGGTCCATTATGGCTGGCAAAGTGTTGTGGGACTGAGTGTGGAGACTATGAAGGCTCAGCCCTGAGTGAGAGCCCAGCGAAACGGGGGGGTTCTGAGAGAGACTTTCAGAGAGTGCGGACTCCTGCCGAGTCAGAGAATTGAGGTCCTGTTTGATATGGTAGCAAAGCTGCTCATCAGCTGAGATAACAGAGAATCCCCCCCAAAGCCTCATACATCAGCACCACACATCACGGTGTGAACACACACACAAAAATAGACAGTACACACACACACACACACACACACACACACACACACACACACACACACACACACACACACACCAGAGGATCAGCAGGTATGGAGGGTGGTGGTGTTAAAGAAGGCCAACAAGGGAGGCAGATCAATTGAGCAGCATCAGCAGGCTACCACTGAGCCTAGCAGGAGTGGTGCAGCACTGAGGCAGAAGCAGAAGCATAGCATCATTAGCACAGGCAGATGGCTGTTCCAGCAAACAGAAATCACAGCACCTGACAGTGCGCATTCAGACGCAGCCCATTTCCTGACTATGTCACTGCTTGACACTTCCTCAAACTGCTCCCAATAATGGCCATAGGAGCTGTCTGTTTGATTTACAGCAGGGGTCTCAAACTCAAATCGGTTTGGGGCCATTGCTGGTATTGTCATGTCATGACGAGGGCCACTTCAACGTTAAAGTACTACAAGAAAGCGTAATATTTCTGAAAATGTACCTCTTTCTCTGCTACTAACAAATATTTATATTTATATACTTAACAAAAAATGCAAACAGCATTTTTTTAAATCTTATTAACTAACTTACTGAAACACTGCACTGAACTAGCAAATGCAAGATGGGCATCACTAAGCCTGAATCTGTACTTTCATTTATTGAAGTTCATAGTCGAGAAACAGATATGTGCTTCCAAAAAGGCACGTTACCCGACTGAACCTGCTCTGGGAAGGAGGGAGGTAATTCTCTCAGAAACTGTCCAGTCATGTCTGCTTCTCCTCGTGACTCTCTGAATTTAATTTTTAGCTCACTATTGCACTGTAAGTCAATACGTTCCATGTGATGTGATGTGGACGCACTCTACATCAGTTGAGAAGGCGTCTGCAAACAGCTGGAAAGTCAGCAAAAGTCAGCAAAACGCTGATCAAATTCCTGCCGTAGGTTTACAAAAAAGCAGAGGCATATTTATCACCACTGAATGCCGTGCCATCTTCCTCTGCCATGCTGTGAAATGACTGAAGCTTTTTTTTTTTGCAGAACGCTGAGTTTTCCACAATCTCGTTTTTTTATGGAGAAGGCTTTGACACTTTCATAAGTTGTTGTGATGAGCTGACCAGGACCCCGGAGCTTTAGGTTATGGATGTTCAGCTCCTGTGTTATGTTCACTAGGAATGCAGGGTCCATGACCCATTTTGGATCATCAGATTCAGGAACACCCACTCTGCCATCTTCCATGAATCTCTGCTCTTAACTCAAAGATCTCTTCAGGACATGACCCCTGCTGAGCCAGCACACCTCAGGCAAGTAAAGCACATCCCCATATGTTGACTCAATGCCTTCTAAACGGCCCAGACACCAGGACAACAGACATCACAAAATCACATGTTCATATTTCAAGCATTTGATGCACAGTGCCTGTTGACGTATCATGCAGTGCAGACCAACTGCTGGATCTTAATTTTCCTCTGACTTTCTTTGGACCAATGCTATCACTCTATTTTTATGGGGCTCAATCAGTGGTAATGCCCACCAGTCTGTTCCATGGCGAACCAGCACGCTCAATTGCATCGCACAGCTGCTGATAGATATGCTTGGCTGTAGTGCATTGGACACAAACTCAGCAGTTCTTCTGTCACATTAATACCCCTGATTAAAAGGGCTAGCTGAGCATTGTCTGTGCTTTCATCAAGCATCACAGAGTATGCGTGAAAACTGATCATAAATGTCACTTGATAACTCGCTAATCCGCTCTGCCAATGTATTTATCAATGGAGAGATATTGTTGAACAAGCTCTCCTGCTTTGTTGCGATTAACTCACTCACTGCATAACTTGCTTCAACTGCAGCATCAGCATGCTTGGCTTTATGGACAAGACTCTGCTGAGACAGAAGCCCTCTCTACGGCTGTCCTCTCTATAGCTGTCCTCTCTATAGCTGTCCTCTCTATAGCTGTCCTCTCTATAGCTGTCCTCTCTACAGCTGTCCTCTCTTTAGCTGTCCTCTCTACGGCTGTGTAGCTTGTTTTCCCCTCTTGTCTCCCTGGTACTTCTCATACTGTTCTCCTTGTTTAGTCGAGTAATGATGCTTGAGATTATATTCCTTTAGAGCGGCGACTTTTTCAATATCAGGCGGGTATTTCCGTTTAACTCCACAAATAAAATACTTTAATGCCCATCTTTCTTGAAACTGTCTCTGTGTTCATCAAAGAGACATCTTAGTTGTTCACATCCAAACAAAAAACAAAGCCCCGAAACCTGCTCTCTTCTCATCAAACACTGCCTGAGCATGAGTGGGCAGCTTTGACCTTTGCCATTATTTTGTGCCAAAACAAAATACAGTTTTTTATTTAAATTGTATCTGAAGGGGTAGTTTAAATTAGAATGAAACAACAAGACAGAATAATTAAATAAAAATATAATTTTGCAGGGCAGATTATCAGACATCTTGTGAAGGTGACGGGGGCCGGAGGTTTGAGACAGCTGATTTACAGACACCTTCTTCTTTACAGGGAATAGTCACTGTTCACTTGAGCTCTTTCCTGAGTCACAGCTACACTGGAGAGACAGGCTATTTTAGCCATTAGTATGACAAATGGTTCAAAATAAAATTGAGCTATTGATGAAATAAGTCATTGTATTTAATGCAAAAAAAACACTATTTCAAATCAAATAGAAATGGTGCATCTGAAAGCAATTTTGGAAAATATGTCTGCGCTGAAATGATTTAGGGATGGCGGTGGCTCCCATTCTTCCATAGACCTACCAGAAGATGGACAGAGAAGGCGTGTCAGTGTGCCAAGTCGGGCTAATTGGCCCTGCATTTGTTTAAAGCTTCGTGATTAATGGAGTTTCTAATGACTGGTTTATGATGAACAGAGCAATCTGTTCCCCCACTGACTCAGATTTCAGCTGGGAAAATGTGTAGCAATCAGTCAAGACAGGCACTGCTGCGTGAAGATCTGCTCCTGTTCTGACAGGAAGGCTCGATCCCTCTCAAATCCCTGGAGAACCTTACAGACTCCTGTCAGAACCTGCATTCAGGTTCTAAAAAAGGAAGCGCCTCCATACCCCAGCTCGCCGCTGCCACTGCATCAGGTGGCGCTTGCAAATGAAATAAATTAACTTTAGAAGCCATTGCGCAGTTGGTGTTACTGAGCTAGTAAAGCATAGAAATTACCCTATTTTCCTTTGTTATTTTTGTGCAGCCCTGAAGTATTCACAGAATATAAAAATGAACACACTTCTCTATTTTTTAATCAGTCTTTTTTTTACTAACTTAAAAATATAATTACAGTATATTTATATAAATATAGTTGTATAAAAAATAACATACTCCTCACAAAAAAAATATGTACAACACAGACACACACACACAGAGACAACAGACAAAAATAGTTTAACTCGTTAACAGAAATATGACGAGCACTTACTGAAGAGGTAGTCAATGTATGGGTCTTCATCCTCATCATCAAAGTATGCTTTCGGATGAAAAACATGGACATGAAAATCAAAAAGAGCATGACAAATGCAACACT